>NC_091587.1:2540013-2544610 GCF_042767895.1 Penaeus vannamei | reverse complement strand
TCTTTATGCTTGGTACTTTTTTCCCGTTAAGTCGCCACGATAACAGAAATAACGTATCTCAAAACAGAAAGATGAAAGCTGCTGATGCCTTTCATGATGGTATTGGTGTTATTTTGTCAACTGATTTATTTTTTGACTAATTTCACGCCAAAGATTGCATGAAATTAAACAGACGTTACTTATTTTTTTAATAAATCGATTTAACAATCTAATTCGCTGGTTTTCCCGGGTTTAAGTTCGAAGATAATTTGTTCTAAAAGGGTTTAGAATAGAAATGAGATAACCAGGAAGGCTATAGACCAGTGATGGGAGAAAAAATATGAGAAATTGCAGTGTTGACGGTTTCTTGTCCGCGCTATCGAGGTCGAGGGCCCGGTTATCCCTGCCCGGTACATACCTTCTCTTCATGCTACTTCCTTTATGTCTCCTTCTCCTTTTCCTCTTCTTTCACTTCTTCCTCTGCTATTTCCTTCTCTTACTGCTGCTGTTCCTTCTTTAGCTATTCCATCTCTTATCCTATTCCGTGTAGGATATATACATCCCCACCATCCTGCAAGTTAAAACTAGTGCTGGCTCTCTTTAATGTTCCTGAAGAGTGGATAGCACTCTCTGCAGTATTAACATTAGTACCCTATACTGCATGCGATGAGGTACAAAAAGGCTGTTTTAATAGCTGTTACTCTCCAAGATGCAGGGCAAGGGTAAAAATAAGGAGAGGAGGGGGAGAGAGAGGAGAAGGGGAAGGAGGAGGAGAAGGAGGGAGAGACGGGGAAGGAGGAGGAGGATGGGGAAGGGAGAGAGGAGGAGGAGGGAGAAGGGGGAGAGGAGGAGGAGGAGGAAGAAGAAGAAGCGGAGGGAGAATGAGAGAGAGAGAGAGAGAGAGAGAGAGAGTGAGAGAGAGAGAGAGAGAGAGAGAGAGAGAGAGAGAGAGAGAGAGAGAGAGAGAGAGAGAGAGAGAGAGAGAGAAAGAAAGAGAGAGAGTGAGAGGAGGAGAAGGGGGGAGAGGGGAAGGAGGGGGAGGAGAAGGGGAAAGAGGTGGAGGAGGAGGAGGAGGAGGAGGAGGAAGTGGAGGTGGAGGAGGAGGAGGATAATAAGGGGGAGAGAGGAAGGAGGAGGAGGAGGAAGGAGGAGGAGGAGAATAAGGGGGAGAGGGGAAGGAGGAGGAGGAGGAGAAGGGGGAAGGAGGAAGGAGGAGGAGAAGGAGAAGGGGGAGGAGGAGGAGGAAGAAGAAGAAGAAGAGGAGGTAGGAGAGAGGAGGAGGAAAGTGGGGGAACAGGAGGAGAGGAGGGGAGGAGGAAGAGAAGGAAGGGACGAGTAGAAAAAGGAGGAGGAGGAGGAAGAGCAATAAGAGAAGTAGAAGGAGGAGGAGGATAATTTGAAGTAGAAAAAGGAGGAGGAGGAAGAAGAGGCAGAAATGGAAGAGGAAGAGGAGGAGGGGAGGAAGAGGAAGAAGAGGAGGAGGGGAAGAAGAGGAGGATGAGGAGGAGAGAGGGAAGAAGAGGAAGTGGAGGAAGAAGAGGAACAGGAGAGAAGGAAGAAGAGAAGGTGGAGGAGGAGGAGAAGGAGGTAGGGAAGGTAGAGGAAGAAGAGGAGGTGGAGGAAGAAGAAGGAAGAGGAGGAGGAGGAGGAGGAGGAGATGAAGAAGGAAGAGGAGGAGGAAGATGACGAGGAGGAGGAGGAGGAATAGGAAGAAGAAGAAGAAGAAGAAGAAGAAGAAGAAGAAGAAGAAGGAAGAAGAAGAAGAAGAAGAAGAAGGAAGAAAGAAGAAGGAAGAAGGAAGAAGGAGAAGAAGAAGAAGAAGAAGAAGAAGGAGAAGGAGAAGAAGAAGGAGAAAGGAGAAGGAGAAGGAGAAGGAGAAGGGAGAAGGAGAAGGAGAAGGAAGAAGGAGAAGGAGAAGGAGAAGGAGAAGGAGAAGGAGAAGGAGAAGGAGAAGGAGAAGGAGGAGAAGGAGAAGGAGAAGGAGAAGGAGGAGAAGGAGAAGGAGAAGGAGAAGGAGAAGAGGAGAAGGAGAAGAAGGAGAAGGAGAAGAGAGAAGGAGAAGGAGGAGAAGAAGGAGAAGGAGAAGAAGGAGAAGGGAGAAGGAGAAGAGAAGGAGAAGGAGAAGGAGAAGGAGAAGGAGAAGGAGAAGGAGAAGAGAGAAGGAGAAGAGAGAGAAGGAGAAGGGAGAAGGAGGAGGAGTAAGGAGAAGGAGAAGGAGAAGGAGAAGGAGAAGAAGAAGAGAAGAAGAAGAAGAAAGAAGAAGAGAGAATATAAGAAAGAAAAGAAAAGAAAAAGAAAAAGAAAAAAGAAAAAGAAAAAGAAAAGAAAAGAAAAAAAAAAGAAAAGAAAAGAAAAAGAAAAAGAAAAAGAAAGAAAAGCAAAAGCAAAAGAAAAAGAAAAAGAAAAGAAAAAGAAAAAGAAAAAGAAAAAGAAAAAGAAAAAGAAAAAGAAAAGGCAAAGGCAAAGGCAAAGGCAAAGGCAAAGGCAAAGGCAAAGGCAAAGGCAAAGGCAAAGGCAAAGGCAAAGGCAAAGGCAAAGGCAAAGGCAAAGGCAAAGGCAAAGGCAAAGGCAAAGGCAAAGGCAAAAGAAAGAAAAAAAGGGAGAAAAAGAAAAAAAAAAGAGAAAAAGAGAAAAAGGCAAAGGCAAAAGGCAAAAGGAAAAGGAAAAGGAAAAGGAAAAGGAAAAAGGAAAAGAAAAAAGGAAAAGGAAAAAGAAAAAGAAAGTAAAAAGGGAGAAAAAAAAAAAGAGAAAAAGAGAAAAAGGCAAAGGCAAAAGGAAAAGGAAAATGAAAAGGAAAAAGGAAAAGGAAAAGGAAAAGGAAAAAGAAAAAGAAAGTAAAAAGGGAGAAAAAAAAAAAAGAGAAAAAGAGAAAAAGGCAAAAGGCAAAAGGCAAAAGGCAAAAGGCAAAAGGCAAAAGGCAAAAGGCAAAAGGCAAAAGGCAAAAGAACAAGAGAAAAAAGGGAGAAAAAGAAAAAGGAAAAGGAAAAGGAAAAAGGAAAAGGAAAAAGGAAAAAAGAAAAAGAAAGAAAAAAAGGGAGAAAAAGAAAAAGGAAAAGGAAAAGGAAAAGGAAAAGGAAAAGGAAAAGGAAAAGGAAAAGGAAAAGGAAAAGGAAAAGGAAAAGGAAAAGGAAAAGGAAAAGGAAAAGGAAAAGGAAAAGGAAAAGGAAAAGCAAAAGAAAAAGAAAAAGAAAAAGAAAAAGAAAAAGAAAAAGAAAAAGAAAAAGAAAAATAAAAAGAAAAAGAAAACGAAAACGAAAACGAAAAACAAAAAAAAAAAGAAAAAGAAAAAGAAAAAGAAAAAAAAAAAGAAAAAGAAAAAGAAAAAGAAAAAGAAAAAGAAAAAAGGAAAAGGAAAACAAAAAAGGAGGAGGAGAAGGAGAAGAAGAAGAAGAAGATGAAAAAGAAGAAGCAGAAGAAGAAGAATATAAGCATAAAAAAGCAAAAACATTATTGCTTGCTCTTCCCAACTCTGCTGGTTTCATAAGCCGAAACAAAAGTTCCCTGAAAATAAATGTTGAGAATTCCTGCTGCTTTATGCTTTATATTTTTTGTGTTACTAATAAAGTTAATAATTCCACAAGGCAACGTACGTAACTGCAATACTGTAATCTTCACCAAAAATATATGATTTGATGAAGAAAACAATAGCTTCCCTTGTGAAATTATTTATCTTCACTGACGTCCACTCTCTTTCTTAACAGAAGTTCACAGGAAGGTGTACAGTGCTTTTTCTTCAATAGCTACAAACACAGTAGTGTTTTGTCATTCAGACAAAATTACTTATATACATCGACTTGGAAAGTTTGATAGACTCAAATACTGTTCTCATAAATTTGCTAGAACTTTAGAAGCTTCATTATATATGTATACCATATATGACCATAAAGCATATAAATATACACATACACAGGGTTCTGGGAGGTATAAGCTGATGAAATTTAATTTTTTAAGGCTTTTTAAGACTCATGCCAATTGCTTTTTAAGATCTGGAACCACATGTTGCTAATTACACACTTCCCCATAATGTGTAGGCCTACTTGTCGTGTCAGTGACCATGTGATTTTTACACAGCCTCCCAGAGAAATTGTGTGCCAAAATGATTTTTTTTCAGACAGCCCATAAGAAAATGGTCATCTGGATCAGCATCCGCTGCTAACAGATGTATGTACACTTGCACAGACAAGGATGTGCCTTAGCCAAATTTAAGATATTTTGAATCCTGCAAAAGAATGATCTCTGTTCTTTAAGACTTTTTAAAGGCTTAAATTTCCATTCACTTTCAAGTTTATCTGTAAGCATCCTGTCAATGTGTGAATTGTTAATTTTGACTCATGTTTCTGCAGCACATGCCCCTAACTTTTATTGGTTGCTGCTTCAGATACAAGTGTCAAAGTATGTGGCTCACAAACTGGAAATTCCGTATCATGAACTCGGATAAAAATTTATTGAATGTATGCATGTGCATACAAACATGTGTTTATTGTTTTACTGTCTGTAACATATGTATGGTAGTGCATATAAATACATCTTTTTTACTTTATCTTTTTTAAATATAAACACCAGCAGCATGACTTTGAAAATTCTTTACCTTTTTCTTCTCATATTCATTTTTGTAGAC
>NC_091587.1:2517513-2525013 GCF_042767895.1 Penaeus vannamei | reverse complement strand
GTCTGTTGTTAACCATGTTCAATTTGCAAAATAATGGATATTGCTCATAATTTTAATGTAACCAACCTTTGTTATAATTCTACCACGTCCTATTTCTGTAATTAGGCAAGTATAGTTTAAAAATGCAATATGCAAAGAAGTAATGATACAATACTGAAACACTGAACAACCTTGAGTTAATGAAGGAAAACATTATTTCTTACATACCAACACATCTTGCTCTCTATCCCATACTATATAACATTGTACAATTTTACCTTGACCTTCTGTCGTTCAAAACATTAAGTATGTAATATAATCAGTTTAAATGGAACGACTTCTTGTATATTCTTTAATTTCTACATAATACTTTTCCTACCAGCATCAGTAAAGATAAAACGAAAGAAGGAAAAAAAGACAAGAAAGAGAAATAAAGAAAATAATGGAATAAATGAATTGGCTACAAAATTGCAGTTCGTTCGTGACAACAAAATCCATGTTTTTTTCGTAAACAATTGTACACTTTAAAACATCAGATTATAAGTATCCCGAGCTTGCATGCCAAGTAGTGCATTGCCGCATTTTGTAAAATATATTAATATAAATGTGAATTTATATAAAATGTTCGTCTGAAATTTACCATTCGTATACATTCTCACATTTTATAGTTCAAACTGCATTCGTATGAACAGGCCTCACCAACTGAACATTATGAAAGTTGCTCTTGTACTGGTAACATTTCGGAGACTTGAAAAAAAAACTTATATAGTGAAGATTTGTATAAATAATTTCTTAACTTGTCCTTTAACTTTTAAAATTCTCTTACCGTGCTGTTAGGCCATCCGCATTACTACTGTATAATACTTCCAGTACTTAATTTCTTTGATATGATATAAATATATATAACATGCCATGTCGAGTCATTATTATGCGATGTTACTGGAGAAAGATCATATGAGAATTAATATTTTTACTAAGGTTTAAAATAGACATTAAAAGTTAATGTAGATGTAATTGGTAGGTTTTGCTTAAATTTTCCATCCGTTACAGGTAAAATGTAAACGGATTGGAAGTGCAATAAAACATCAAATAGTTTACACATGACAATAGTTTAGAATGTGGACAGAGGAAGGGGGTGAAGAGATGGATTAGGAAAGAGGGAGAAGAGGTTCTAGGCAGGAGTGATCCCTAGAATGTGGACAGAGGAAGGGGGTGAAGAGATGGATTAGGAAAGAGGGAGAAGAGGTTCTAGGCAGGAGTGATCCCTAGAATGTGGACAGAGGAAGGGGGTGAAGAGATGGATTAGGAAAGAGGGAGAAGAGGTTCTAGGCAGGAGTGATCCCTAGAATGTGGACAGAGGAAGGGGGTGAAGAGATGGATTAGGAAAGAGGGAGAAGAGGTTCTAGGCAGGAGTGATCCCTAGAATGTGGACAGAGGAAGGGGGTGAAGAGATGGATTAGGAAAGAGGGAGAAGAGGTTCTAGGCAAGGAGTGATCCCTACATTGGGCCCCTGTCCTTTCCTAAGTTCCCCCCCACGACAACAAAGGGCATAGGATGGGGAGGGGAGGGGGAGTATAACCCATTACATGCAGTTGTAGAAAACCGCATGACACTGCTGTTAGTCTGGATCTACCTTCTACCATGTAATCTCAACGTTGCTGAAACAATATTTTATGATATTAAGGTTATACATTTTTTTCTTCTTCAGATGAAAAATCTACTACTTTGCATCGCTTCCCTGGCAAAAAGAAACTCTGGTTATTTAATTAACGTTTATTCTAGTTTTCCGAGACTGCATTTCTTTTATGCAAGTTAAGTAAGCATTTGAATAAATTTAATAATCCCTTCTCATGGACATTTGTACCAAAACTCTAGTCTCTACTAGATTGAGACAAACATCTTTGAATGAAGCCCCACATTGCATACCATATCCGGTTCTTTAAGTGTTGAAACTTCAATACTTCAACTTTTCAATATTCTATCCAAGAACAATCAAATTGTTCACTTGCATTTTTCCAATATACAAGATTCAAACTTTGTATAATTCTACAACCTCTACAGGTGTTGAAGGTTATGCAGCTCAAAATGTAAAGAACTGACAACCTATTAACAAATACAATTAGTTTCAGCACTAATATGAATTAAAAAAGAGCAAAATAATGTTTTTAACATATGTTTGGGATATGTTGCCTTGATGAAGTCTTAACAAGTTAATCAATTCTGCAACTTACTATGGTTTCAGTAAAGCAGGAATAAAGAATTTTATTTCCAAGCTTGGAAGAAAATGATAAAAGTTAAAGATTCATGATTTTCAAATCTTCAAATCATGAGGCTTGAAACTAAGAAAGTCACATATTCAGTAATCATATTGCACAATATTATTTTAAATAATAAGGATTTGCACTGTCCCAATTCAACCAAGCAATTGATAAAATAAAATTACATTAAAACTTTATCATTACATACTCAAAAGATAATAAAATGATAAGATTACACGAATAACTTTTTAATCAGCCGAATAGTATACATTCTGCGTGTATAGAATCGGCTTAATCATAACAAATACAATGTAGACATACATCTTCAATAAGCTACTAAATCTAAATAAAAGGATAAAACCTAAAAAGACCCTAACTCTCAAGTCTCGAGGAATGTGTCAGCAAGTGATGCCCCATCCCAGAAAGGTGGCCGGAGTGTTTAAGGAAATGCTCTTTTCCATTAGAATTTTCGTAAACACAACACAAATGCGTAGATCTTGTATAAAAAACTCTAGAGGAAAATCTTGCTAATCCTACACATTTGCAGTGTCAAGTCTGGCACAAACAAAGGATGTTTACATAGCAAAACAGATCCATCATCTGTACCAACTTGAAACTGTGGTCATCTTGCAGGGGTCCTCGAGGTTAGGGGCAGGCCAGACCGGGGGTGACACCAGGCACCCCCTGGCCTAGCACCTACGATCACCAGGTCGCACATACACAGTGCCCGAGTGCCTGCCTGACACAAGGATGTGCTATCACAAACTCCAACAAATGCAATTTAAAAAGATTAAATATTTTGCACTACACTAACTGGTCAACTAAATTTCTATAAGTGTGGCTCCTCCAGATTTAAGCAGTTATTTTCTCATATTATGAGGAAGCCACTTACATCCCTATCTTTTTCTTTGGGAGGAGACAAGATTTACTTAAAGCTTTGGAAGGGTCATTGCTTTGGGTTTCTCCCATGGGAACTGGTCTCTGCCAAAGTGTCCATAACAAGAAGTGTCCCTATAGATTGGGCGCTTCAAGCCCAATTCCTTTACAATACGGCCTGGCCTCAAGTCGAAGTTCTGGTTGACAATTTCTAGCAGCTGTTTTGACGTGTACTGTGATGTGCCGTAATGGAAGATGCTGATGCTGATTGGCTCAGCTACTCCAATTGCATAGGATACCTGCAAAGAAATGAAGTAAATTAAAGCTTTTTCCAGGTATAGTGGACCAATTTTTTTTTTTTTTTACACAAAATTAACAAATGCTATGGATTCATTAAAATTTCTGATTTGAGCTTCATACTACCACCTTTGTAAATATTTATACAACTAACCGAAAACTAAAAAGCCAAAACCATACTCACTTGAACAAGACACCTCTTGCAGAGTCCCCCCTTCACCAGAGACTTTGCAACCCATCGAGCAGCGTAGGCAGCAGAGCGATCCACCTTCGTGTAGTCCTTGCCAGAGAAAGCACCGCCTCCATGAGCTCCCCAACCACCATACGTGTCAACAATGATCTTCCTGCCTGTGAGACCTGCATCACCCTGAGGTCCTCCAATGATGAAGTCTCCACAAGGGTTGATGTGGTATTTGGTGTTTTCATCAAGGTACTGTTCTGGGATGACAGACTTGATAGCCTTCTCCATAATGTCAGCTCTCAGCTGGTCCAAGGTTACCTTCTCAGAGTGTTGGGCAGAGACAACCACTGTGTGCACACGCAGGGGAATGGCAGCACCCTGGCTGTAATGCAAGGTTTCATTTTAATATGCTTTCATGGCAAGTTGCAGGCATTATTAAAATTCACCTAGTACCACACAATTTCACGATAATTATACAAAATGAACCCTATGAAATAATTTAACCACAACTTACTCAAAGTAGTACTCTGCTGTAATCTGTGTCTTTGTATCTGGGCGGGCCCACCAGAAAGTGCCATCTCTGCGCAATTCTGCAATCTTCTGATTGAGACGGTGAGCCAAGACAACAGTCAATGGCATGCATTCTTCAGTTTCATCCGTAGCATATCCAAACATAAGACCCTAGATGAAAAAATTGTATTAACTTACTTGGGTGAAAAGGAAAGGGGTGGGAGGAGGAACAGCAAATGAATCAATGTCAAATGATAGCTCTACTACATCTGATTCTTATAATATGATCTTTACAGTCTGGGACAAAACTACTCCAAACAAATAACAAATAAATATGGACAAATGAAACCTAAAATACTCAAAACTTCCACACTCATAAACCAAACTTTGTATAAATACTTAAAAAAAGCAACGGTTACAGAAATCCAATAATCTACCCAACATTCCATTTCCTGTTAATCAAAAGCATTATTAACAGGCTTAAAGAAAAAAGATGTCTATGAAGTGCCATCAAGACTTAAAATACTCATAAAAGATCTTACAAGGTCTTGTGCATGATACCTTGACTACAACTTGGGGGAGGGGGATGGGAAGGAAAAAGCTGTTACTGTGAAAATGAATACATTGCCATTCATTTCCATTAGATCAACTGTAGTTAGTGAAGTTTAGATACAAATCTAATATTTTTTGCAATGAAAAGTCACCAGGTAATTCTTAAAACAGTTGCCACGAATCCAATAGAAGGCCAAGCCGATTTTGCCAATAAACAATGTTGATCTCCAAAATCTAAACAGGTCTTGATTTTAAGGTCATATTCTACATTAAGGGTTTATTTTCATTTCAAATTACTTATTTCTTCATTATATGCAGCCCCAACATAATCTATAAATATGTTCTAATCATTTTGATTAAATATAAAATTCTGCAAGTTCATACATCAACTGCAATACAAGATTTACAACTACAACACTGTGCAGTTTTAAAGCTACAGGAATGACAAAATTAGCCACCATTTACTTTTCAAATGATTTATATAGCACTCGTGCAAAGACAGAAGGCAACAAGGTCATTTCAAAACTTGTATAAAAATTAAGGCACTTTTTGGTGACAGTGTCAATGGATTAATCACGAAAAAGGACCATGTGGGGAGAGTAGAAGGGGGAGGGGGGAGAGCGAGCAAGAATATATAAAAAGGGGGATTAGACTTAATTCCCAAAATCTATTGTACTTCTCTTTTTTATAACTGCACAAATTCGTGTTTCATCAGGTAAGCAAATTCCCAAACATCAACCGTTTTATGCTAAAAGTGCAAGTTTTCAGTCAATTTATCCAGTAGAATTTGTCAGTGAAAGCAAAAGCAAAAAGTCATTAATCTAAGCCATGTTCAATTCAAACCGTTTTTAATTACCATTAGTTACCTGTAGACACTCCTTGGGTTTTACATTTTACTGTACGCACTAACCATGATATCCCATTACTGCCCAAGTAGAGGAACTTGGTGGGCTATAATGTACAGTAAAGGATGAGAGGAAATAACCAACACGACAAAACCTAAAGTAATGCGATTAAACTTGTCATAGATTTACAGATTTTCCAATTTTTAATTGGGGGAGGGGGGGGGGATCTTGGATAGAAATAATGTGCATTCCTAATTTACATAGTCTTTCAAATTTATGCCCAATTTAGTCCCCAATAGGAGGGGGAGGGAGAGAATAATAATAAAAAAATAAATAAAAATAAAGCTAGCTTACACTGGAATAAATGAGGGCTACAAAGGTTTTGGTCCAAAGTTCAAGACTTACCCAAGACAATACTAAATAGGCTTCATTACCTGTTCTACGAGTTCCTTTACAATTGGTTCTTTAGTTATTGGGTTACAAACTGAGGGGTGGGGGGGAACTCCACTTAGTGCCAAACCAAAAATAAAAAGATCAATAACACAAGCAAATTCATAAGTTATAGGACGTGATACTTAGGGGGAGCTAGTACGGAAATTCAAGTCCTCATGCAAGGAAAAAAAAAAAAAAGTGACAACACAGCACATGCAATAAAGAAAATTATATGCATGTTTATTACTATTATTATACTAACTAGTTTAAAGGACTAGCATCAAAAATGCATCCCCCAAGCTCAGTCTTATAACTTACAAACTCAATATGGACTCTTCACCTGATCTCCCGCCCCTATATCGTCGTCGCTGCGCCCAACGTGCACCCCATTAGCAATTTCCACACACTGTTGCTCCAGGGCCAAGAGCACATTGCATGTCTTGTAGTCAAAGCCTGCGAGGCAAAGACCCAAGGATGTGAGAAATTAGATTAAAATGGTAAAATCCAAAGTGTCAAATACTACAAAAGAGGAACATTCTAAATCTTCAATCTTCAAGGGTTTCTTTGTAGTTTACTTTTAATCAACATTGTACAATAACTTCTGCTATTATTATTTAAACTCCCCAGTTCATTCTGAATTACGTCATGTTCTATTTACTTCCGAGGCATTCTTACCGACAATATTTAAATCAAACTAAAATATTCCTTACGATATTCTTCGAAAACATTTCATGACATCACAAATGGGAAGAGATGAATATACAATTTTCATATAACTATTACAACAATAGCAAAACAGCTAATTTAGGCCACTTCTTATAATAATGCATAATGGAATATTTTATTAACTTAAATTAGCGTTTGCATATATATTAAAAAGCTTTCTTACAAGCGTAAGTGGTCTTGCTAAGAAGTCATTAGAATGTCCCAAAAATTGTTGTAAAACATGTGGTAGCCCTATCATGTTCAGTATTTGACAATATCAATTTAAAATACTTCATTAGTGATCAAGATATTCTTAATTATTGTATAAACCAAGTGAAAGGTCAACCGTTTAATAAATTTTTAAAAAATAAATTCTATGGCTCCAAATTAAATTCATACTGAACAAGACTTTGGCCACTTTATACAAACTGTTCTGTGGTACCCTGAAAATTCAAAACCATAAACATTTAATACGACATGCACCAACAATTATTACACCTTACCAAGTACTACTAAAGAACCATACCAACTAAACATGCATAGGGATAAAGGGATCCAAATTGTTTTCGTTTTTTTATGCCTTTGGCACGTCGATTTCACATCAACTGCTACCAGCCAAAAACCCAATTTGGTTCATTTATTCCGAGAAATGCCATTTCAACTAAAGTCGGAAGGAGCACCGCTGAAACCACCCCCAAAAAGCCGGTGCATTCCGAGTGAAATTTTTTCTGCAATACCTGATCACCAGCACCAACATCTTCCTCAGCTCTGTCTACATGAACGCCACCAGCAATATTTGGCGACTGTTGCTCAATTGCAACAAGAAGATTACACGTTGTGAAGTCGAAGCCTGAGTGTGCATGGA
>NC_091587.1:2500013-2502513 GCF_042767895.1 Penaeus vannamei | reverse complement strand
AATGACATATGGGTATGAGAGTGGGTGTGGCTGAGGGTCCCTTAAAAAGGTGCGGGACTGAGGACTTCGTATGCCGAGAATAGACAAGGTAAGGTAGATAAGGTAAGAATGGCCAGGCAGGGGGTACTGAAGATAGCATTCGGATCCCTCCAGTGTAAAGCAGTTATTAATATCACTCGTCCTTTAAGTATATGGGAACAATAATCCTGGAATTGTTTTGTGTTTATGAACTATTAATAAAGACTTGCTTATTCATATAGGAGGACAGGTCGGCGAGATCGTCAGCTGATTATGGCAGAGTGACCAATGTTTATGCACAGCTCGGAGAATGTGCACAGGTTAGCCATTTGCAGGTTTTCTGTGGCATTCTATCTCTCTATCCATTCATCTTATTTATTGATGTTGTTCAGTTATTCTTTTATCTTATTTATTGATTGCTTTATCTTATTCGTTCATGTTTATTCCCTATTGATGCATTTTCCCGTTTGTTTATTAATTTATTTATTTATGGTCAGTTTCGTATTTTTTTCTCTTGAAACTAATTGAAAATGACAGTAAACGAGTCATTTTGTTTTTAATGCTAATGTTAATTCTTACGATCGATTGTAAAATAGCGTTTCTGTATTTATTGTTTACATATCTTGAACCATTCTTTTCGTTCCTTATAGTTTATGGTAATAGTCTAACTCAACATGCCTTTTCCATTTAATGTATAAGTAAAAGTACCAGGAAAAAATTATCCTTTTTTTTTCTTTGTTTTAAAATCAAAATTAAAGAGAAATGCAGCAATAGCTTTTGATTATTTCCTGAAGGGGTCGTGCTTTTCGAATATTAATTATATAAACATTATATCACAAGATGAGTGTACAGGTTTAAAGTCCATGACTCTTCTTAATTTTGCACACGAGTTAATCTATTTGTATTAGCAAGTGGGTATGGAATCTACGTTGGACAAGTTTCGAAACTGTTATTACTTACCACGTAGTGTATAGTCTAATATCCATCTGTCTATATTTCTTTATATATCCATAGCTTTTTTATTTCTATCTATATATCTATACATCCTATCTCTCGCTCTCGCTCTCTCTCTCTCTCTCTCTCTCTCTCTCTCTCTCTCTCCCTCTCTCCCTCTCTCTCTCTCTCTCTCTCTCTCTCGCTCATTTTCTCTCTCTCTCTCTGCTCGTTTTCTTTCTCTCTCTCTCTGCTCGTTTTCTCTCTCTCTCTCTCTCTCTCTCTCTCTCTCTCTCTCTCTCTCTCTCTCTCTCTCTCTCTCTCTCTCTCTCTCTCTCTCTCTCGCTTTCTCTCTCTCTCGCTTTCTTTGTCTCTTTCTCTCTTTATCTCTCTCTCTCTCTCTCTCAGTTCAAATTCCACAATCGTACTTCATTTTCGTTTTTCTTTTTCTTGCAACAGCGGGTTTAGATGTTTACTTTAAATCTATATATTCCCCTTATGACACCAGATGTTAAAGAAGGTGCCACTAAATCGAAATATAAACCAATAAAAAAAAAATCCAAACCCCATTATTTTCTTATATTTACTTTTTCAAACACTGGAGGGTGAAGATCGCAACACCCCGTCAACACCGTCTCATTCTCCTAAACCGGTTCCTTCAAACACCAAATCAATAAAAAAAAAAAAAAAAAAAAAACGTTATCTCATTTCTGTTCCCATCTGTGGGCGCTCCACCAGACATCTTTGCAACAGAAGGCCACCACACTTGTATAGTAACCGCCATGAGTCCCTGTCTATACTGAAGGACACCAACATTCATCGGCCTCCTAATTCATCTTGCTGTGTCCTTTGTTAATTAATCATGGGTTATACTGTTACCTCTCATATAGTATTCTGTCAGGGTCTGGTAACTATCCGTTATTTTGGGCTAATTCCATTTTTTATTTGGTTGCTTGTTTACTTGGTTAATTCTTGTCATTTTACGTTAACCCTTCGTCGTTTTTTTTTTTTTTTCTAAATTCTGCGTTATCTTTATTGACTCACAATTTTTATCGTAATTCGTTGTCGGTTTTTGTTGACTCTCTTTCACTTTATTAACTTCTTGTATTTATTAACTCCCCGTTATCCCTATCGAGTCAGGTTTAATAACTATTCGACAACTCCATTACCGTTGTTATCTCTGTTGTCTGTATTTTCCATCACGTTTTGTTTTATCTGTTGAGCCTTTTGAACTAAAATATTCATACTTCCTATTTCAGATCAGTGATATTATTAAAGGCAAAGTTATCTCGAGTTTATCTTTTTTCTTTAATGTTTTTTTTACATTGTTTTTTGTTTGTTTGTTTCTTTATTTTTCTTTTAAACCGTGTATCAGAAACAACTCTCGGGAAACACGGTAGGCCTAAGAGAGTGGAATTTTTTTTATGTCCTACGCCTCCATATTTAGAGGATCTGCGAACTTCCTTGACTAAAACGAATTTAAAGAAAGTTCATTTCACCTCCTGGGGGCGTCTGGAAGGGCATCAGAGAGAAATTCTTGCCATATAAA
>NC_091587.1:2489208-2494208 GCF_042767895.1 Penaeus vannamei | reverse complement strand
ATACCAACCCCCCAACACTCACATAAAAAAACAACCCCCCCACCCCCCAAAAAAAAACTCACTCAAAAAAATATTCGGCTGTGATCCCCCCCCCCCAAAAAAAAAAAAAAAAAAAAAAAACTCACTCAAATATTCGGCTGTGATCCCCCCCCCCCCAAAAAAAAAAAAAAAAAAAAAAAAAAAAAGCCCCAACTCACTCAAAGAAATATTCGGCTGTGATCTGGGTCTTGCTGTCCGGTCTCGCCCACCAGAAGGTCCCGTTTCGTCGCAGTTGGGCAATTTTCTCGTTGAGGCGATGGGCGAGCACGACTGTTAGGGGCATGCATTCCTTGGTCTCGTCGGAGGCATAGCCAAACATGAGGCCCTGTGGAGAGGGGGTATGGAAGTTCTTGGGTACCGGGTATGGTGTGGTTTCGGTAGTGGGTACTGGGTATGGTTTCGGTACTGGGTATGGTATGGTATGGTTTCGGTAGTGGGTACTGGGTATGGTGTGGTATGGTTTCGGTACTGGGTATGGTGTGGTATGGTTTCGGTACTGGGTATGGTGTGGTATGGTTTCGGTACTGGGTATGGTGTGGTATGGTTTCGGTACTGGGTATGGTATGGTATGGTTTCGGTAGTGGGTAGTGGGTATGCTATGGTATGGTTTCGGTAGTGGGTACTGGTGTACTATGATATGTTTTTGAGGAAAAGGGGCTATGTGTATTTGCGTTTGGTTCTGATTGGTTGAAATTGGTGTTTTTTATTGCTTTTTGGGGAAAAGGGGGAATGTTATTCGGACTATATTATAACTCATACATATTTAAGTTGTTAATCTGAAGAAAAATCCGTATAATCTGAAACTATTTCGTCGGACCAAAAAATGGTATGATTTCTTGAAGTTACTTTGACGCAAAACTAATACTCTTTAAAATTCGCTTCGAAGTTAGAACTTTAGTTTCATATATATTGAAAAAAACTAACATTATTTTACATTACTTTACACTTAAAGATAGAATGTGTATGTGAGAAGAAGGTTTTAAACACAGATAAACCTAAACGACATTTAAGTTTCCAATCTCGATGAGTAAACATATACAACCTGTGATTGTTTACATTATACATTCATGCATACATAGATGAATACATACATATAAATTTACACACAGTAGAGCCATAAAGCATGAGACAGGATTAAGAAAAAATCAAAATAAATAAGGGTTATTGTTGATACTAATAAATTATTTCCATACAGGTTAATCAAGGTATCAAACTACTTTGTTAAGCTTTATATCGGTGCGGTTATTAAGCTACTTCAATAAAATTAATATTAGTTATATTAAGTAAGAGCAAGAAGGGGGAGGGAGAGGGAAAGAGAAAGAGAGAAAGAGAGGGAGGGAGGGGGGGGAGGAGGGGAGGGGGAAAGAGAGAAAGAGAAAGAGAGAGAGAGAGAGAGAGAGAGAGAGAGAGAGGGGGGGGGGGGAGAGGGGGGGAGAGGTAGAGGGAAGGAGAGAGAGAGAGAGAGAGAGAGAGAGAGAGAGAGAGAGAGAGAGAGAGAGAGAGAGAGAGAGAGAGAGAGAGAGTGAGTGAGTGAGTGAGTGGGTGAGAGAGAGAAAGAGACAGACAGACACAGACAAAGAGACAGACAGACAGACAATGAAATTAAGAAACGTAAAAATAATAAGAAACAATTAAAAAAAAAAAACATTAAATAGACGCTCAGACAATGCAATCACACAGATCACCAAATCAGATTAGCAACAGGTAGGCAACATGTTCGAACCAGCTACTGAACAGCATGCATGGTGTGTTGTTCACCTGTCACCTGGTCCTCTGTCCCTACTGAATCGGAGTCGGTGAGTTTCCCGTGTACAGCCAAGCACAAGCTCCTGGGCCAATACTGCAAAGTCTTGTACCCCAATTCTGTGAGACAAAAACCCATAGGCTGTGAAGAGACGTAAGCACACTCACACACACAAACAAAAAGCCAAGATTTGTCAAAGTTCACGAAACATGCATACACGGAAGGGAAACACGAAACAAAAGGAAGGCATCGATGTATCTGTATCATATCGACAATGAATATGATCATATAATTCACCTTTAGAATCACACAACCACATCTACATTGACTTCCAATATGTTAACGTAAAGTGAATAGCCTTCATCCCAGAATTTACCCCCAATTAATCGCTGAAAAAAAAAAAATAAATAAATAAAATGCATGTGAATGAAAGCACAGTTCGAAGCCCCAGCCAGTGTTGCCACTGATATTTCCACAAAACCGCTAGACTGCAACTCGCTAGACATAAAAGTAATAACTCTAAAAAAGGACTTCAAAATCGCAAAAATAATCTGGAGTAAACTTTGAAAGATTCCCCGCCAGATCATAACTCAAAAACTCTAGATCTAGCGGGAAAATCATAACCAAAAAACTATATCTAGCGAGAAAACCATAACAAAAACAAAACAAAACAAAAATATCTAGCGAGAAAATCGCTTGAATGGCAACACAGCACACACATCCGCTACCCAAGCCCAGTTCATTATTATTATTGCTGACTTGTCGTACCTGGTCACCGGCACCAACATCCTCCTCAGCTCTGTCGACGTGAACACCTCCGGCGATGTTGGGTGACTGTTGTTCAATGGCGACCAGGAGGTTACATGTCGTGAAGTCGAAACCTGAACGAGGAGATGGCAACGATGTCAATTTTGGGATCTTAAAATGTACTCTTTGTTGGGTTATTTTTGACACGTTATTTCTGAGAGAGAGAGAGAGAGAGAGAGAGAGGGAGGAAGGGAGGGAGGGAGGGAGGGAGAGAGAGAGAGAGAGAGAGAGAGAGAGAGAGACAGAGAGAGAGACAAAGGCAGAGACAGAGAAAGAGAGAGAGAGAGAGACAGACAGACAGACAGACAATGAAACTGACAAACGTAAAAATAATGAGAAACAATTAAAAAACGTTAAATAGACACTCAGACAATGGGAATGTAATATATATATATATAATGATAATTATAGAACTGTAATATCAGAAACAAAGATGAAATCATAGCGACCAAACTAAATTATTTGCATTGATCATACTGATACTGATGATGGTGATAATGACGATGGTGATGATGATAGAGGCGATGATGGTGATGACAATGATGATGGTGATGTTGATGACGATGGTAATGGTGATGACAATTGTGATGGTGATGGTGATGACGATGGTAATGATGATAATTGTGATGGTGATGGTTATGACGATGGTGATGATGATAGAGGCAATGATGGTGATGGTGAGGATGACAATGGTGATGCTGATGATGGCAATGGTGACGACGATGGTAATGGTGATGACAATTGTAATGGTGATGGTGATGACGATGGTGATGGTTATGACGATGATGGTGATGATGATGGTGATGACAATGATGATGGTTATGACGATGATGGTAATGGTGATGGTGATGATGATGGTGAGGGTGATTATGACGATGGTGATGATGATAGAGGCGATGATGGTGATGACAATGACGATGGTGATGACGATGGTAATGATGACTGGTAATGGTGATGACGACGATGGTAATGGTGATGACAATAGCAATGAAGTGCCTACTAACGTTACAAGTACTATTAGGTACAGCACCCACCCTTGTTGGAATCATCATAGCCAATCTCCTTAATTGTCTCTCGAACGACTTTCTGGTAATCAACGTGTGCTTTGGACGTAATTTCTCCGCATACCAGGATCATACCAGTCTTTGTACACGTCTCACAAGCTACCTGGAAAATAAAAGGTACTGTTTAATGCCAAAATATACTCTACGTGATCATACCAGTCTTTGTACACGTCTCACAAGCTACCTGGAAATAAAAGGTACTGTTAAATACGAAAATATACTCTACGTGATCATACCAGTCTTTGTACACGTCTCACAAGCTACCTGGAAACAAAAGGTACTGTTTAATACCAAAATCTACTCTATGTGACCTTATATTACTTATATTAAATACCAAATTATATTATTATTACTTATATTAAATACCAAATTATATTATCATTACTTATATTAAATACCAAATTATATTATTATTACTTATATTAAATACCAAATTATATTATTATTACTTATATTAAATACCAAATTATATTTTATTACTTATGTTAAATACCAAAACATACTCTATGTGACCTTATATTACTTATATTAACCTATGATTATCAAATGTTATCTTAAGATAACACCTATTATGTAACACTAATCCGGTTATAACAATGTTTTATGGAAAGTTCACATATTCGATGTTATAGCACTTTATTTATTGTATTAAGACGACTTTGTAACAATTAAGTGGATGATAATAATGGAAATTGTTCCCTGATAGTGCACTTATTTGATATTTTAATAACACTTTTTTTTCTATTAACACAAGTAGGTGGATAATAATAATATCAATTGCTCCCTGATAATGCACTTATGTGATATTTTTATAACAGATTTTTTATTATTATTAACACGCCTGACTCCCTGATAATGCACGTATTTGATATATTCACAACACTAAAGATATTATTATTATTCAATTATTATTTTTTCTTTCTTTTTTTTCATTAACAGCTGACTTTTCGACCTTCATTTGTTTCTCACCTTAGCATCCGGGTCCTGCGACAGATGGGCATCCAAGATGGCGTCGCTCACTTGGTCACAAATTTTGTCTGTAACGAATAAAATGACATCAATAGCGATGGCAGGATAATGGAGTGATGTTGGCAAAGGTGGTTTCATTGGGCGGAATGTGTTTCAAGGTTACAAAAGCACATAGGTTTTCAAAATCATTTATCGGTTTTTTTCGCCGTACGTGATGGCTGCAAAAACAAAGACCCCAAGTTTACGGAGAACAGGCGCTCCATGGCCAAAAAATAAATTATTTAGACAAAATGGTGTTCCAGCTGCGTTTAAATAATCATGTTTGCTGAACTGACATTAGATTTATTGAATGTCAATATTCTTTCTAAATGTAAAGA
>NC_091587.1:2476708-2479208 GCF_042767895.1 Penaeus vannamei | reverse complement strand
TTGGGAGTAAGGGGCCTAAATAAATGAAAAGCTGTGTGAATTGATAGGTAGAAATATGGCGGGAGATTCGTGATAGAGGAAACGAGCTTAAATGTAAAAGGATTCTTATCTGTTGGAAGAAAGGGATAAACCATTAAAGAACTGGGAAAAAAGGTTAAATGAATACATCAATAATTGAATGCATTGATAGTGAACAAATGGGATAGACCGAAGAAAATTTGTGATGAGGGAAACGGGCTTAAAATTGAAAGGATATTTATCAGTCGGAAGAATGGGTTGCATAATTCAATAATTGAATGACTGAATAGATAGATCAATTAACAAATCAATAAATGGATAAATCGTGGAGAATTCGTGATAAGAAAAACGGCTTAAATGGCAAGAAAGGGATAAATATATAAACAGATAGATAAATAATTCTTTTAAAATCCGTACATGAAGTAGAATACATGATTGGATTAATATATAGACAGATGAATGATTAAAACAAAAGCGTTTCTTTTTCCTTATATGAAGTTAAATAAATAATTGAAAAAAACACGGTGGTAGTTTGTCTTTTATTAATGTCATCGTCAGTAACAGTTTTCCCGCGAAAATGGCGGGAGGTTAGGCGAGGGACACCAACACGCATCTTTTTCTTTCTTTCTTTTTCCTTCGCTGCTTTTTCTCTTTCTCTCCTTCTTCCTTTCTTTCTTTCGTTTTCCTTCGCCACTTCTCTTTCTTTCTTTCTTTCTTTCTTTTTCCTTCGATACTTTGTCTCTTTCTCTCTTTCTTTCTTTTTCCTTCGTTGCTTTTTCTCTTTTTCTCTTTCTTTCTCTTTCCTTTGCTACTTCTTTTCTTTCCTCTTTCTCTATCTCTTTCTCTTTCCTTCGCTACTTCTCTTTCTTTCTTTCTTTTTCCTTCGCTGCTTCTTCTCTTTCTCTCTTTCTTTCTCTTTCCTTCGCTACTTCTTCTCTTTCTCTTTTTCTTTCTTTCATTCGTTTTCCTTCTCTTCTTCTTCTCTTTCTCTCTTTCCCTCTTTTTTTTTCGCTGCCCCTTCTCTTTTCTCTTTCTCTCTTTCTTTCTCTTTCCTTCGCTACTTCTTCTCTTTCTCTCTTTCTCTTTTTCTTTCTCTTTCCTTCGTTACTTCTCTTTCCTCTCTATCTCTCTCTTTCGTTTTCCTTTGCTACTTCTCTCTCCTCCTTCTTTCTTTCGATAATAATGATAAAAGGTAAATTATTTATTCGAGAAACTTCCTTTTTTAAGTAAATTATCTTCACAGATATGAACATTATACAATCTAGAGTATCATCCTTTTAAATTTAGTATTTGGATTATTGTATACTTAAAAAGATCAAAATTATACAAAAGATAATGAATGATTAAGGCTAATAGTAATAATAATGATAATGATAACAATGATAATGATAATGATAATAATAATAATGATAATGATAGTAATAATAATGATAATAATGATAATGATCATAACTTTTTGAAATTATTGAACCTGTTCTTATAGATATTTTCCAGAAGGTTAATGTAGACGATTTTTTTAAATAAAAAGTTCGAGCTTATATAATAGTCTAATCTTACCTAATTATTTATCAAACTGTATTCATATTAAAAGTGTTTTTTTTTTTATTCGAGCCTATATAATAGTCTAATCTTACCTAATTATTTATCAAACTGTATTCATATTAAAAAAAAATCATATTTGAAAGATGTCTAATCTTACCTAATTATTTATCAAATTGTATTCATATTAAAAAAATGTTCATATTTAAAAAATGTCTAATCTTACCTAATTATTTATCAAACTGTATTCATATTTAAAAAAAAATGTTCATATTTAAAAGATATCTAATCTTACCTAATTATTTATCAAACTGTATTCATATTTAAAAAAAAATGTTCATATTTAAAAGATGTCTAATCTTACCTAATTATTTATCAAACTGTATTCATATTTAAAAAAAAAATCATATTTAAAAGATGTCTAATCTTACCTAATTATTTATCAAACTGTATTCATATTTAAAAAAAATGTTCATATTTAAAAAATGTCTAATCTTACCTAATTATTTATCAAACTGTATGTATATTAAAAAAAAAATGTTCATATTTAAAAGATGTCTAATCTTACCTAATTATTTATCAGACTGTATTCATATTAAAAAAAATGTTCATACTTAAAAAATGTCTAATCTTACCTAATTATTTATCAAACTGTATTCATATTTAAAAAATGTCTTTGTCAAACTAACCTCATGATGAACGACAAACTCAAAGTCAGATTCCGAGAAACGTTTCCATTATTTCTGAACTTGAATTCGTGTTGACTTTGCAATCTCCGGGATTTTTCAGTTCCCTTAAATGCTATCTTGCAATGTCATGATTATGCAACGTTTCTCTCCCTTGTTTCGTATGCTCAGGATGACCCTGCAAAGAATGCAGTTGCACCATGTGAGAAGCAGCGTGTGTGTGTGTGTGTGTGTGTGTGTGTGTGTGTATATGTACG
>NC_091587.1:2466708-2471708 GCF_042767895.1 Penaeus vannamei | reverse complement strand
CTATACTGTGCAGTCAGGGAGTCAATGGCCTGGGTACAGTCTATTTATATCGCTGATGAAAATAGATTTATGTCAAACGGGTGATATGATTAATGTATTTATCAGGCTACTACTCTGTCTGTTCATTCGTGTTTATATATGTATGCATGTCTCCCTGCATGCATCGTACATTTCCTTTTTTTCGATTTTTTTTTTTTCACTGTTTGTAATGTAAATTGTTTTTAATCGAAATGCAGAGTCAAAGATTAAGTAAAAAAGGTTCAGAAGGGTGGACGAGACATTAGTATGCGTGGTTTGGTATCTGTGGTTAAGGCATACAAACGAAAATGGATTCATTAATCATTTATATCTACTTGTCAACACACACACATACACATATATGTATGTGTATATATATGCATATAAGTATATGTGTGTCTATAAATATATAAATATATATATATATATATATATATATATATATATATATATATATATATATATATATATATATAGTGTTGGCCTGTAATGCTGCCTATCACCGCATAATTAAAGAACTTATTTTGCACAGACAAAGAGACCCAACTTTCCCATATAAGCTATATGCACAGCAGATGGCTCCTTAGTATATGGTGAAACAGGAAATTAGTCCTTGTGCTCCATGTTGCCCAAACGAAAAGCACTATGCGCGATGTTCTTCAAGCGAGGCAGAGACAGAGACAGAGAGAGAGACAGAGACAGAGAGAGAGACAGAGACAGAGACAGAGAGAGACAGAGACAGAGACAGAGAGAGATACAGAGACAGAGACAGAGACAGAGAGAGAGACAGAGAGAGAGAGAGAGAGAGACAGAGACAGAGAGAGAGACAGAGACAGAGAGAGAGACAGAGACAGAGAGAGAGACAGAGAGAGAGAGAGAGAGAGAGAGAGACAGAGAGAGAGACAGAGACAGAGAGAGAGACAGAGACAGAGACAGAGAGAGAGAGAGAGATACAGAGACAGAGACAGAGAGAGAGACAGAGAGAGAGACTGCTTCTTCGCAATTGAAACACTACGTCTGGCTGGACACTCGGACACAAGTCAGGTCCTAGACGGAGGCAAGTCCAGTTGAACCGCGCCTTAAGGAGAGTAATCTACATTTGTTTTACAGAACTCCACAGTTGGGGATCAGATTGAGTAGATTGTGTACCTGACTTTGCTTGTTTGCAACTCAGCTGGATGTGTTTAGTGTCCATAGTTTTCTTCGGCCGATCCCAATTCTCGTGATTTTGTCCAAACACGATTGTCTGGCTCTTCTTTCAGAGACCAGAGACCTAGTCCAACACGCCCAGACGATGGACTCCAGGACGCAAGTGCTGACTGGACTACACGGGTGTCCATCCAGAGAGGGACGGCCAGGTTGGGAAACACACACACACACACACGCACACACACACACACACACACTCCATACGAGAGGGCAGGTTGAGGGCTTGTGTGGCTGCAGTATTCTTAATGAGGTCTACGATGAGGAAAAATATAAGGACATCATCGACGACTTCTCCTGTGATAGTCAGGGATGGAGATCGTTGGCTTTATAGCGTAACGTCACCAGTGAAGATGGCAATCATGTGCCATTGTGCATTGTGGATTTGGAATGTTAAAAAGAAGAAAAAAAAAGTGTATGCTATGGGAACGATACAGTAAATGAGAGAGAACACATAGAACTCTTAGTCCCAGGTCAACTAATAGATACAGAAGCTTATATGTAATAGATAATAGGTCAACTAATAGATACAGTAGCTTATATTTAGACTCACTGATGAGTGTTCCAGTCATAGATAGGAACCCAGTGGGACAGTGTACAGTGTCCTGCGAAGGGTGCTTGTCCACTAGTACCTGGACCGAACAATCTTGGAAGGGGACCTTGCACATGAGAGAGTGGCCGGGAAGCCCACTCTTCAAAAGAGGAAGTAGTGTCAAGAGAGAAATGGAACAAGAAAGAAAGAGGCGATTGAAAGGAAACATGTTTGTGGTACAGGGTGGTGGCGACGGCGTGTGTTCGGCCCAGTGACGTGTGTGTCAGAGCATCTCGAGAGACGGTTCGAGTAAAAGTGCTATCACACTAGCACTTTTTCCGTTATTTTTTGGGCAATTTTCTGAAATATTGTGAATTTTTAAGCGACTTGTCGATTTTCCGGTCAGACGATGATGATCGTTTCCGTCTGAAAACCTTTCCTTCAACTTTTTCAGCCAAGCATTGTCAAATCAAGAGCAATATTTGAGAATGTTTGCATTTATGTTACATGAAATTAATTGAAACACTAAAAAATATGAAAATAAATTAAATATATATATACTATAAAACAATAGATTACTAAATACGTTTATCATTTATTAACATTAATAAAATTTGTTTTAAGTGTTCGCAAGATTGTTTACAGTCAATCAGCGCGCGCCATTCCTCTCCAGTTTCGATATCATCACGGATCGTGCTAATTTATTTTAGACATGCCTTTCTGGGGAGTTTCTCGTCGATAGTAGTCAGAATCGTTGCCTCTGGGATATGTATACATATGTATATATATATGCATATGCATATATATATATATATATATATATATATATATATGTGTGTGTGTGTGTGTGTGTGTGTGTGTGTGTGTGTGTGTGTGTGTGTGTGTGTGTGTGTATGTATATATATACATATATATATGTGTGTGTGTGTGTGTGTGTGTGTGTGTGTGTGTGTGTGTGTGTGTGTGTATGTGTGTGTGTGTGTGTGTATGTGTGTGTGTGTATGTGTGCGTGTGTGTGTATGTGTGTTTAAATATATAGACTATATATATGTGTGTGTGTGTGTGTGTGTGTGTGTGTGTGTGTGTGTGTGTGTGTGTGTGTGTGTGTGTGTGTGTGTGTGTGTGTGTGTGTGTGTGTGTGTGTGTCATATGTATTATTATATACGTAAAACATCTCGATTAGATCTGATACACAAAATGTATTCATCTTAAAATCTTTGTTTACCTTTGCTGAAACTCGCGTAATTGTCTCATTTCACTTGTTACTATGATCCCCATGGTATGTTTTGAAAGTCAACTACGTACGTATACGATAGTTATCCATTCAAGTTCTCGTTATAACCTTTGATGTGGTGATTTTTGGATAGAATCATAACATCACAAAATCTGCTTATATCTAGTTTGGGTTATTTGTTAAGAAAATTGTATAGGCCCGTATTCCCGACTCTCATGCCTTACAAGTCATCCTTTATCATAATAACAGATTCAACGTCTTTTCCCATCTTTCTACGATACAAATTACACGTAAATTATATTTTAAGGACTGAGGCGACCGTTACTTATTGCCTCAGGTTAGGGAGATAAGGGAGCCTGTGTATAAACAAACTTTTTCCTCATTATTGAACCGCAGGTGGTTTTGTTATAGCATCTTTAGTTGCTGAATATGTACGTAATTTTTACATTGTATTTTTGGGGTAAGTGGTATATATCTATATTTTCAAAATTATATCAGCTGATTTCATTATATAAATGCGCCCGATATATTTGAACATATTTCTCATTCGTTTAGGAATCGCTTCCAATACTTGTTATCATTTCCATTCGTGTCTGTCCTTTGTGATATATTTCAAATTAATGAGACTCGTGTTATGAAAAGAGATATCACATCTTTTCAGGCATTAGGTTATTTTATTTCATTTCTGTTTGTGCTACAACAGCAAAATAGTATCCATTTTTCCTTATTCTTTACCCTAACCTGACTTCCAGAACGCCATAATAAAGTGTAAGAGTGTTTATTTCCAGACAAGGATGTGGTAACTGCCACATTTGCTTGCACTCGCATTTGAATATTTATTTATTATCCTTTGAAGTTTTTACATTGAACGCACATTTTGATTATTCCACAGTACTGACTGCCGGCTGACTATGCAAATGAACTGGCGTATTTTTGTATCTAAAAAACACCCCTTTATTGTACTTCTGGCAACTCGGTCTCTCACTGACCTGACCCTTGTCTCCTAACCTCTGGCCTATGGTTTGCCAGAACAAAAATATGGAATTACCGTATTACATTTGATATTTTAAGGTATTGTTAGGAATATCTAACGGTCTATAGACGAGGAAGGAACCTACGTAATTTCTTGTAATGTCTTGAATATTTATCTTCTTTTCCTCTCCCTTCCTCATAAAAAAAGAAAGAAAAACAAAAATGAGAACAGTAATAACAAAAATAATACGATTTAGCTCCGTCTGAAGAGGAATCAGAGACGAGTTCGAAAAGTCAATAGTTATTATTTTTCTTTTTGTGTCTGTGTTTCGTTATATTCAGCCAACAAAGACTCAGTACCGACATAACAGCTCAAGGAGACTTCGAAACATTGTTCATTGTTCAGTAATTCCAAAAAATATATATATAATTCCTGGTGTTCTCCGTTCACTTTACAATAATTCCAAAGAGTAGGCCTATATATAATTCATGGTGTTCCGTTGAAATCGTTCTCTTATTTACGTAATTTTACCGGCTATAGTGACGTTTGGCAATTAATACCCACTATTCATGCCCGGCGTTATAGGCCTATCACACTAGCACTTTTTCTAACAATTTTTGCGCTTACAAATTAATTTATCGAAAAGTTCAAACGGAAAAGCAAAAATTGACGGAAAAAAAGTGGTAGTGTGATAGGGCCTTTACAATACCAATGCCCGGTCAGACATAGATTTTAAGGTACTTCTGTAATAATGTCACATCTTGACAGGCAGCAACAGAGGGAGTATAGGAATTTCTTTACATAAATTGTAAAGTTATTTCTACATACTTCATGAAGGAAACCTTGAATCCGTTTCGTTCCCATCGTAAGCAGCCATCAAAAACTCGATTGGAAGTTGTGTGTGTTTTTGCATTTTCCAGAAAAGTAGACTGGGGAAAATTATTTAAAAAATAGTAGTAGCAATGTGGATTTCAGCCTCGCGTTTCGGTGGAAAAGACGAAATGCTTTAGTTCGCTACAAGGACTACGCTCGATTGG
>NC_091587.1:2449964-2466208 GCF_042767895.1 Penaeus vannamei | reverse complement strand
GGAAATGTGAATGAATTAAAACTTTAATATTTGTTTTGTTATGCATTTAAAATGAGAAATCCCGACAAATTCGTTTATTTAGAAGATGTAGTACATTCATTTGATAGTGTGGATATGAAGTAATTGTAATTTTGATGTCTGATTTTTTTTAAATCTTAATTATCTATTACAAAGACACTGAGTCATCCTTCGCTGTTGCCTTTGCCGGTAGAGAGAAATACCAACTTTTATTTCGTATTTGGTATTTAGTTTTCCATCTCTTGTATTCTGTGGTGTGAGTGGTAGGTTTGTTTGTGATCTTTTTTTTCTATCATTGTTAAGCCAACCAGTATTTTCAATGGATGGCTGAGGCATAGAAAGCAAAGTTCTTTTATATTTTGTGGTGTATGTGGTAGGTTTGTGAGAGTTTTTTTTAGTGAATTGCAAATATTCAGAAATCAAAGTTTAGGTCCTAACTTCACTTGGGTCTGGTTATTTTCCATAGTTAAAAAGTGTTAGTTTCTGTGTTCGCCGTGAGGTTTTTATAAGATTTTCTCTAGGTTCACGTGGTCCTCATTTCAAGATTTATGTATCCTAACCCAAATTAGTGATGGAAAGCCTACATATCTTAAGTCCAACAGAATAGTGGCATTGTCAGTCTTTTGCTGTAGCCTTTATGCATCGTGCCTTAGCAAAGGTCGACAAACTCCTACCCTACCCCCCCCTCTCCTCCATCTCAGGGAGAAGGGGAAAGTAAGAGTTGAGAGCTGGTATCTTTATTTCACTGGATTCATATAATAGATAAGTTCTTGCAAGCCATAACTTGTAGAGGTACTGCATTTGGTGATAAATGCTTACGGCAGCCACATTCAGTTTCTCGCAATTAGGCTTATGGCACATGAGTGTATGCATATATAATTGTCATTTCCTGGAATTAGGTACAAACCTAACCAACCTTACCTAACCTAACCTAATTGAGCGTGGTATCATCTTTTGCGTTCAGATGCCGCCGTATTGTTTCACCACGCATGTGCAAGACACCATTCAGGGGGCTTTTCTGCCATATCAGTAGTCACTTTCTTTTTTAAATATTAACCATCATTTCAAGTTTTGAAATTAATACTTTTAGATAGAATGCACTGAATGATAACCTCAAAAGACCTCAGATCTTCAGTCTCATACTCACTGATTCCCACTGACAATGAAGAAATTGCAGAAAGACAACCAGGAATATTTGAACGGTTATGGTCACTTGAGTCAGCTTGGATTGAACATCAGAAGTGGACATATTAGTCAAGCATTACTAAATGTAATGGGTTAATTGCCATGTGTTAGTCATACTGTGATATTCGACCACAAATATTCCGTAGCTATACTGGTACGTTCTAGCATCGTTGTAGAGGTTTCTGTTCCCACTGAATGATTAAGGCAATAAGTAAAGTTGATAGTTGAGCAACAATGATAAGATTTTTTTTTTTTTTATGTGAAGTGCACATACAAATTGCAGTTCAATGCTGTTTGCTATACCATTGTTATCCTGACAGAATGCAGTAGTAATGAATATGCTGTTAATTCTACAGTTCTACAGTTCTATGTGCTTATGAATATGCTGTTAATGTTCATTGTGCCTATATTCATTTAGAAAAACAATATTTGAAATAGGATTTAATCACTGCATTGAATGTTATGTAAGTTTATGTGATCCTGAGGAATGAAGTGACTTCAGGAATGTTAAGATATGGCAATATGTCAAGTAGGTTGTCATTGTGTCTGTCAAGAACAAATAACTTTTTAAAGAAAAATTATGCCACAGTGATTAAAGACCTTTATAAAGAAACATATATAAGCATGTTCCTCTTCAAACATACTATGGCTGTGTAGGAAGATGAACTATTCTTAATGTAATGGTAATTCATAATTCCAGTGTAATACCCCTGGAATACATGTATTATGAAGCAAGATGTACAAATTATTGTCACTTAGAAAACCCTTCCTTATCTATTTTGTCAGCAGTAGGTAAGCATTATTTTATTCCTATATTTACTAGAACATGAAACATATATTTCCCTTGTTCTCTCTGTTGTTAGTGGAAAGCAGTGTTAGATATTTTGGGTTAAAGTTGAGGGATCGTTCCAATTTATGAAATGCTTAGTCATGCTACATACTTATGTACTGTTGTCATATTAGCAGGATCTCACAGCCAGCTGGACCAGTTGGAACATTTGTATCACATATTTTTAACCTTAAATGCAAGGATTTCCTGTTAGCAATATCCTTTCTTGTTCAAACTGTTTTTGTGTTCTTTTACTATTTAGTAAAGGACAGAGGTGCTGCGTCATATAAAGGATATTTTTAGTGCAGTGTCAGTATTTGAGCTTTAATTATTTTGTTTTTATTTACTCAATTGATTTGGAAATCTTTATAAGAAATATTGAAGGTAACTGGAGGTAGAGGTTCATAACTTATGTATTTTTTGTCTGAAATTCTTGTAAGAAATTTTCTTTTCAATCTCTTACCAATGTAGATGAGGCAGAGATAATTTGGTACAATGTTTTTGGGCCTGATATAAGTAACCACAAGTTTCAGCATTGTTAAAGCTTCATTGGAGCCTTGAAGTTAGCAATCTGACTAGGCTTTGCAATTAACTGCTAAAGCTAAAACTGCAATACAAAAGAATGCGAGTCAGGGCTCATTTTATGTTTTAAAAGTATTGATCACCAATAAAAGCTGTTGAAATCAGCATTGTGTTCAAAATTACATTTATTTTATAATTGTATTAGTTATCTTCCAAAATCCCACAAAGACAAACACAATGAGATGTCCATAAAAGTCGGATTAAATTGCTACCACAATAGAACAGGAATTAACCTATGATATTTTGAACTCAAGAGTATTTCATGGGATGTAGTAAAAAAACAAGTAGTAAAAAAACAAATTGATCACATATTTTGATATTTATTATGTATGATTTATTATGTAAGTTAAGTTCGAAACATCGCAGTTATATTGTGTTTGAATTATGTTTGTATTTTCATTTTAAAAAATCACCAATACAGTGTGCCCAGTGTATTTAAATGTAAAGATGTATTTTCCTCCTAATGGGCTTAGTGTATTTGAATGCAAGGGTAAACATGCATCCTTCTCCCAAGGATTCATAGATTGCTTTTGTCAACAAGACCTGAGGAGAACTTGTCCTGTATACTTCAGAAATAAGATTGTTTGGGGTTAATTTCTTGATCAAGGAGTGATACCACCTCTTTTCCTCAAGAATTAGATCATGATAATGATGTGGATATGTACAGCATAACATATTATCCTTGTTTCTTTTGTTATTGTTTGTAGTTTTTTCTTTTGATTGTTTTTATATTTGTTACCGTAATCTTTATTATTATTATCATAAGTAGTATTAGTCTGGCAGTTATCCTTGATATTTATTGTGATAGGCCTATATGATGATAAGGAACATTGTGATGATAATTATTTTATTGTTATTATTGTTATTATTATTTTTATTTTTATTATTATTATTATTATTATTATTATTATTATTATTGTTGTTTTTGTTGCTACTTGTTTTACTGTTACTAAATATCTTCATATTGCTATTGTTAATATTAGAATTATTGGTTTTAGAATATTACTCATTATCACCTAATACTCCCTTGAGTTGAGCAAGTTGATTGTATTTCAAATATGTTCGCTTATAAGCACTGGATAACAGATCTATTATTTCATTCCAGAGATGGCTTAGTATTTTGTGATAAGAGTAATATTTCAAGTCTTGTAAGATTTGCTCTATATCAAAGCTTATATCACTTGGATTTTATAAACACAAGAAAGGATATAAAAGTTTTGATAGAGATTACTTACAGAGACAAGTTCTCATCTTCTTTTAAGTATAATGTATGCTTTGTGGTCCTTTTTGTGGATCTACGCTCTCTTGTGCCGAACTCTGGCACAAATTTCACACAAGCACCCAAGCCTTTCTGACCATTCTGTCCCAGCATAGACTGCAGTGGTGCACTTGTTTGTAGATTGTCACCCTTAGGCCCCAAGATGAAGTGTCTGTAGGGCCTTGAAAAATCTTAAAGGCTTGCATCCACCATAGGTCCAACACTACACTGTGTATCGTCAGTGGAGTGTGGAGTTCCCCTGAACTACCACCTACCAAACAATCATTGGAAAACGAGTATAATGGTGTACAAGGGTGTCCTTGTGCCAGGATTACTTTTAAAATACTACTTCCTTAAGTCTGGCTGATGGCTTTTTTTTTTTTTTTTTTTTTTCCTCCTCCTCCTCCTCTTCCTCTTCCTCTTCCTCTTCCTCTTCCTCTTCCTCTTCCTCTTCCTCTTCCTCTTCCTCTTCCTCTTCCTCTTCCTCTTCCTCTTCCTCCTCCTCCTCCTCCTCCTCCTCCTCCTCCTCCTCCTCCTCCTCCTCCTCCTCCTCCTCCTCCTCCTCCTCTCCTCTCTCTCTCCTCTCTCTCTCCTCTCTCTCTCTCTCTCTCTCTCTCTCTCTCTCTCTCTCTCTCTCTCTCTCTCTCTCTCTCTCTCTCTCTCTCTCTCTCTCTCTCCCTCCCTCCCTCTCTCTCCATTATCATTATCATTATCATTATTGTTGAAGTCATCATTATATATGAGTTATATATCAGTAACAGATCAGAGGGGATGACAGTTGACCACCAAAGTTGTTTATGATGCTTTTTCTTTATGGTTATACAACTGTCGAGATAAGCTATCGGTGATGTTATGAAACCTCTTCCGAAAAAAGATCATGAGATCATGCAGGTACTTCATGGATATGCAGAACACTAAAGACAAAATAGTTTTAGTAGTAGTAGTAATAATAGTAGTATAGATTTACAAAGTAAGAGAGAGTGTGTAAGCGTGCATTTGTGTGTGTGTGTGTATGTGTGTGTCTGTTTGTGTCTGAGTCTATGTTTGTTTATTATATTTAGAACTAGTCAAATATATCTCTTATATTGAGATTTGTTCTCATTCATACCTTTTCTACATTTTTCAACACGAATACAATTTGTGCGTGCGTCCGTGTGTGTGTGTATGTGCTTGTGTGCGTGCATGCATGCATGTGTGCGTGTGTGCATGCCTGTGTCTGATTGTGTGTGTGTGTGTATCTATTTGTGTGTGTTTGAGTCTCTGTCTGTCTTGTTTATTTCTGTCCTGTACTGTAGAAACAAGTAACCTTCATGCAAGAGTGGGAAGAAGCAGCATTTCCATTTAAATTATATCTTTTTAAAAGGGAGTCTCTATGGAGCTACAAAGCACAAAACATTTGCATCAGTTGATTCTAATTGCTTAGGCTTGATATGTTGGCAGAGTTCTATAAATGCATCATAATTAAGAAATGTGCCTTTTTTCTTTCTTTCTATTTTTCTTACTTTCTTTCTTTTTCTTCTTCTTCTTCTTCTTCCCCTCCTTCTTCTTCTTCTTCTTCTTCTTCTTTTTCTTCTTCTTTTTCTTCTTCTTCTTCTTCTTCCTCCTCTTTTAGTGAGAGTTAGTTGACATAATTACCTTTTTTCTTCTTCTTCTTCAACTTCAAGGATTTAGATGACAATTAATTTAGCTAATATGTTTTTAATATATTGCAGAGCTTCCTGAGAACATAAAATGTCAGGCGAAGAAGACAAAACTGAAAAGAAGGTGGAAGCTGTTCCTGACCCAGACTTAGATGATCTTCTGAACGGTCAGTGTTTATTTATATGTGTTTATTTATTTATTTATTCATTTATTTGTTTATTTATCTATTTGTCTTGCCTTTTTTTTTTTTTTACAAAATTAATGTGCAATAAGAAGTGTTGTGCAGTTTTACGGATTGTCACAGTGTAAAAATGTCTTTCATTCCTTGTGAACTTATTATACAAGATGTTTGACATATTTATTTTTTTATTATGAAATATTTGATTCCCTAGTGATTATTTTGTAGCATTAGATCATCTTTGTAGGTGACAACACCTTTCTTTGAAGCCATTATCCTCCTTGCAATCTTTATTGATATCTAAGATGAGGGGAACTTGACTGCATTTTACTGCCTTTTATCTTTAGCATCAGTTGTATTTCTCTATTAATTGATGCACTGTTTGCCCATCATTTAAGTAAATCCATTACCTCAGAAAAAATCAGAATTTTATGATAAAGGGTCAGTAAAAATATGAATGAAAGGCAAAATATACTACTGTGTTGATCAAGTGGTAGAAAACCCACTATACAGTTAGCATGCCTTGTGCATAGTGTATTTCCTGCTGAAAAGGATATTTCTTATGCTAATAAAGATCAACTTTTTTTATGTGTGAATGGAATGTAGTAAGTGTGAACTAGTAAATCTTGGCGTCTTTCCCCATCCCCGGATGAAATCAGGACAAACACACGCAGTGACACAGTACTAGTAGTATTAACTAGTACCTGTAACAAAAGAAAGGGAAGCATTAAACGTCATTTGTTTTGGGTCAGATTAGACATCCTTTCAGACGTTCATGTCTCTCTAACCCGCAGATGCTATACAAGACTTCAACAAGCCTCCGCCCGCAAAGCCCAATGCAGAAGCTCCCAGTGCTGACTTAGCCTCGGCAATGGCAGCTTTGGGTGTTGGTGCTGCTGTGTCGCAAGGAGGTGGGGAGAATAATATATGGACAGAGGAGTTCATCCAGCAGGCAACAGCTAATTTCGAGAAGACGATGAGAACGCTTATGGAACAGCAGGAAGGTACGATTTTTCTTCTTTTCTTCTTTTTCTCTCTTTCTTTTTGTGCCTTTTTTCTTGTGTCCTTTTTTTCTCTTTTGATTATCCCTTTTTTTCATTGTGTTTTTTCTTTCTTTCATTCTTTTCTCTTCCTTGTGTTTCTCTTTTTCTTTTTTTTTCTTCTTTCATTCTTTTTTTCTTTTTTCTTCCTTGTGCTTCTCTTTTCTTTTCATTTTTCTTTTTCATCTTTCTTTCTTTTTTCCTCTTTTAAAATTTCTTACACTTTAATTTTTTTCCTTTTCCCTCACAGTGCAAAAATGTGATTGATACATTTCAAATCAGAATCACATTATCTCATACTATGGAAGAAAGGTTTTCTTTTATTAATTTATTCTTTCTTTTTTCACTCAGTCTCTATCTTTTTTTCCTTTATTCTTTTTCCTTTTTTGTGGAAAGTAGTTTGAGATTAAATATTTATTTTCAACACTCATATATGCAGAGATCAGCAATGCAAATATTGTGGCACTGCACTTAACCTACTTACGACAGGTGTCCCACATATGAAACACCTGGAAAAGTAAACATTACCAGGTGTCCTGCCAGTGCGACACCAGATCAGAGTTCACACTCTGATTTTGTCGCCTGTGGCAGGTGGCGGGCGGGCAGGTTCCCGGACTCGCCCACGCGCTGATTTTTAAGCTAGTGGGTTAAATATTCTGCCCAGAATTTGTGCAACTTACACAAAATCTGAATCAATCAGGTCAAACTGTTTAAGCATCATGTGCTCTCAGGCAATTATATGATTAGATTTATAACTGACAGCAGTGGTCTTTAGGAGCAATACAAATGAGGAACATCAAAGGAATTGCATTGTTTTAGTGATATTTTTTAGTGCAATCTATGTGTCAAATTCAAATGAAATAGTTGGGGAATAATAGAATAACATATTGATGATCATAACTACGATCACTAGTTACAAGATGAAAAATTAACCTGTAAGTAACAAAGAAATAGTGCACAACACTTCCATACCATCAAGTACCCTTTCATGCCCATCTTCTTAGCCAAGAGGGAACATATTATGCGGTCTGACCAAAACTTGGTCCTTATGTACATCTTGACACCTCGTCCAATAGAGTGATGAAATAATGCATAATTTTCCTTACCAGTGGGAAATTAGGTAGATTTTTTACGTTTGAATTTTTGATACAGGTGCAGGGGACAAGAAGCCAGAAGAAGTTGTACCACAGCCACCACCTGGAGAAGCCCCACCACTGGATCTATCATCAATGTCAGCAGAATTTGCCAAATTTGCAGAGGCTGCTACCAAGACTGTTTCGGAGGCCCAGCCTGACACAGACTTTACTCAGTGCCTTGCTGAAACCATGCAACAGTTGTCTCAGAACAATGAGCAACTTCAGGTAAGAGGGATATATGTGTGTGTGGTTGCATTTTTTGTTTCATATTTTGTACTTTCTGTCAGGATGTTTTGAATATAAGTTGATAGTGCAGTATCTTTAGGAACATTTGCTGATTGATTCAACAAGTATTTGCAACTGTATCAGATGTTTTAAGTTCAAGTCAGCTTATAATAATGCTTACATTACCTACAATTTATTGAATTGGTTTTACACCTTTCATGAGATTCAGATTTATTTTTACTCGTAGACAAATCTTCACTCCCTTCTACTGTATGACCCTAAAGTCCCATCTTATCCTCCTAGAGTGTTCCAACAGCAGATGATCTGAACAAGATGTTTGAGAACCTGGGTTTTGGAGGAGCAGAAGGAGAAGGAATGGGAGGACTCTTCCCCTTGATGCAGGTCATGCTGGAAAATATCCTGTCGAAGGAAGTGCTGTATCCTCCTATGAAGGAGATCACAGATAAGGTTGGTTTGGATTGTTGTTCATATTATCATCATCATCACTCTATCATCATTGGTATTATTATTTTATTTCTGGTTCCTGGAGGTCTGCTGTAAAAGCATCATTATCATCACCAATATCATCATCATCATCATTTATAGTCTGTATGAAACAATATTCTAATGTTACATGGAGTGTAAAAAGGCATCCAAGATATAGAGGGTGTACAAAGATTTCAAAATTCACTCTTTCTTCTGCTTTCACCTCTAATTTAAACCTTTTTCTCTAGCAGTATATGCACATTAAAACTTATATAATAGATGAAAGTAAAAACTACCAAAACATTTAATAGAGCATTTTTAGGGCCATTGGACAGAGAACTCCTTTGGATGCACATTCCTTTTGATTCTCCTTTGAGCATATAATGGCAGTATGCCTGAAAAATTGTCACTCAGTCACGTGTAATGGGGAAGTCATATGTAACCAACATCAAACTTATGCAGTGAGTTCTGATCATATTTAGTAGAAAAGAGAAATGGTATGTGCTATGCTTATGTTAATATTTTTATTGAGCTTTATAAAATTGCTTTTGATATATGTGGTGATGGGTATTTTTAATTGTAGCTTTATTAGTACTAGCAGGGAAAAAACACAATTCACTGTGAATTTCTTGGAAAATGAGACAATCCTACAAGAATGTGATACAGTTTTCTTACATTCCATTAAAATTTTGTTGTGCATAGTGAGTTTTTTCTTCCATTATATCAAGTTAAATTCTTTATCATTCATCATGATTATACTTATTTTCTCCATAATTCAGGTGTTTTGAAGATATAGAATTTTATGGAATTTGAACTACACATGGACAAGCTAAAGAATATTACATAGCATGCACAAATGAGCATATTTTCAAGAAATCTTAACTTTCAAGAAACTATATTTTGCCTTATGAAAATAGTTAATAATGATGAAGACAGGCCAGAAATGTATACATTTATCATTTATTAGTTAAGATGGTGTTTGGACTCATACATATTATGGAACCCTTCTGTAGGATTTTTGTCTCACGGAAGAATATCCGAAACTCACTCTCTTTCATCTACTTCTTGGTCCTTTCTCCTCAAATTTTCTTTCTTTATCATTTTTCATAGTCATCAAGCAGCAGCTTCTTCTTCTTTTTCTTCTTTTTCTTTGTCCTCTCTTACTCAAATTCATATGTTTATATATTGCTATTTTAGTTACGGAAAAGTGAAATGAAATGGAGACCACTCGTGTGATAATTCATTCTGATATAGTTATATAGATAGTATACCTATAAGTTTTATTATATATGATGTCCTTTGTAAGGATGTTGCAGCATATGTTGAAGTTGATTTTTGCTTAATATTCTGCTGACTAGTCAGTTTTGAAATTTGTCAGACTACAAAGTGAATGTGAAACTTGAATCTTAATCTTTGTCCTGTAGTATCCAGACTGGCTTGCTGACAATCGGAACAGTCTCCCGGCAGAAGAATTTGAGCGATACAACAAACAGTTTGAAGTCATGAAACAGGTTTGTGTGTCTGTGTTTTTTTTTAGAATGATAATTATTATAATTTTTGTAATCATTATTATTACAAGATACTGAAGATAATTTTCAGTCCCTGAAATGTTTGACAAAAGTAGATTATGAGTAAGTAATTAAAATCTTCAGTAATATCATATGTATATAGTAATTTTGATAAGGCACTTACATTACCTTAGGCCGTAAAGGATTTGTACTAAAACAGAGAAGCATTCATGGATATTTCATAAATATTTTGAACAAAACCAGTATTGAAGTGTATTCATTAGTAAAAAGATCATTAATAGTAATTATAAACAATATTCATCTCTTTTAAAGATTTATTTTACTTCCAGAAATTTATGTTAGCAAAAATATTATAATACCCTAGAATATTTTCCTAAAAGAATGTGCATTACTTATGTGAAATGAATTAATATTCTTCTCTTACTGTCACATACTGTCCCATAACTATTGTCATTACACCATTATTGTTGTGTAAGATTTCCTTTATAATTTGTTGTATGAACTGTATTGTGCATCCACTAGATTTTTTTAATGATTTATTTTATTTCAGCTTGTGCAAATGTATGAAGAAGAAAACGAAACTGATTCCGATGAAGTGAAGGGACAGCGCTTTGAGAAAATCATGCAGCATATGCAAAAGGTTTGTGTTATGCGTTACTTTCATTTCGTTATTTGAAATATGATTTTATATATTACAGAGATCCTGATTGTCAAGGGCTACTTTAAAGTATATAAAGTGATATATGGGTTTGTATTATTTGTACAGAAGGAAATCCAAAAGAACATTTCAGAGTTGAAGGTTTTACAGACTCATCGTTGCTTAGAGAGTCTCCTTTGTAACTAATACTTTGACATAGGAAAAAATGTATTAGTTGGGCACTTGATGATACACTTAAGAAATGAACACTTAGAAATGAAGATAAGAGGATGTTGTTCCTTGTAAGATTCTTCATTATTTTTATTTTTATTTTGTCACATCAATGGCAGATCTAGAATATTTTACATGGGGGCTAGAGGTTTTGTCAGAGGACCTAGGAGGAAAATAAATGAAACAGAGGGTCACGTATAAATGCTCCAGGAACTGATAATATATAATAACTTTAAGCCATAATTGTTTCTGATAGGTTGAGCACTTTGTGGACGCAGTTGCTATTTGAATTTTACAGTTACAGTTTTAGGAATTAAAAAGTCAAAGGGCACCAGGAGTAGCAGTAGTATGGAAAGTATTTGCACTACACTTTACCCTCACAGGTCTGCTGCTCTATGGGACACTGGTTCTCCTGACATTTACTAATCAAAAATATGTACAAGGCTTATTCTAGTTTAGGACAGTGTAATTTTGTTCTGTAATATGAAACTTCTTGACATACTGATAAGAGAGATTATTGTTTGTGTGTTATCTCTTATTTGTAGAGTGTTACATGATGGAAGTTTCCTTTCGATTAATTAATTGGAATGAGTGCTTGTTTAAAAGAATCATAATTTTGAAGAGAGATTACAGGTATATCTGCCTACCTGTTCATCAAACTAGCCCCTCTTTCAGCAATGTCTCACAGGCAGACTCATTTACTAGTGGAAATAATACAAGAGCTCCTTTACCCAATAACACCAGGTAAAAAAACTTGGGAAGTGGACATGATCGCAGGATTGTTGCCCACATCAATAGTTTCCCTTGTTTGTACCAGTTCATTCGGTAATTTGCAGGCAACATTAGGCATCTAAATGCTAGTGATTTGATATAATTTTTTAAAATATAAAATTGTTGAAGGTTTCCTTCATTCTAGGTGCTATTACCTTAATTAAAGGTATGATGCCACTATCAGAGAAAAAATCTGTCCAATGAGCCAACGGCGTGGGAATGGTCATGATATGCCACCCACAACTGCCATAACATCTACATACATGCCACCTTGCGGCATAGGATTAAATGCCCACTGAGTCTGATCTTCCTGCAAGAGCCTTGTGCACACATGATGTCATTTCTGTCACCCGGCCCTCAGCCAAATTTCGTTATGTGATGGTCATGTCACTCATATCCAGTGGGTTAAATGTGATTTTACTGGGAAATACTTTGAATTGTTACTATATGATATCAGCCAAGTCCAAAAATATTGTTCAGGAACATTGCTCTCTCACATTCGTCAGTACAACAGAATCACAATTTGCACATCTCGGACTATCTTTCTATAATATAATCACCACTGATTACACCCACATCCACCCTACAGCTACAGGAAATGGGACAACCCCCAAAGGAGCTGGTAGGCGACATGGGCCCAGTGATCAACTTTGACGCCGCCGGCAATCCCATCTTGCCCGATATGTCCACTCTTCTTGGAGCAGCTGGATTCCCAGGCGGCCAGGATGGAGCAGCACAAGATCCCAATGCTGCGCCGTCAGATCAGCAACAACCTCAAGCTGAACAGTGTTCTATTATGTGATTAACGGATTGACAAGCCGCCTAGTCAGGAGAATTGTGTGTCTTCTTGTTTATATCTCCAGAGTTATACAAGAGTGCTGCATTGCAAAGTTGGGCATGAGTAAATATGCAAGTTGTGAAGTGGTTTAGTTTACAGCCATTTAAGATTAAATGGATAATTTTCATGTATTGTAGCTGAAAATGGGATAAAGATGTGTTCCACATTATCAGATCAGGTTATTTATCAGTACTAAAGGTTACTGAATTCATGGGAGTAAGATTTCATAGGGCTTGGACATGGCACAGTACGAAGTACCCCTTTTCATTGCTCTGATATTTGCTGTACATAAATTACCCCTTTTCATCCCTGTAATAATTCCTGGATTGTATAGCTCATATAGAAGTGATTATTTACATTCTTTACATTTTATTATCCTGGATATCCAATTATAATACTGGTTATTCCATTATAGGAAAACACTATATAAATAAAGAAATATATGTAAAAAATTATTATTACTTGTACTGAAAGGATTTTGACAAGAGTATTCTATGGTGTTAGGCAATAATGTTAATTTTGCTTGATTTATTATATTAACCTGTTGATGCCAGAAGTGCATATATACATACACTGTCCTTTTTTATTTACCCATAAATGCCTTCAGAAGCACCAAGGAGGCAGTTACTAAGCTTCCTTTCCATCATCAGCTATCCTTTTCCTTGAATCTTTGAACTTTTTTTTTTTTTAATTCCAGATATTATAATTCATAATGTTACAATATTAATAGTGGATATAATTATAATAAGATAATTAATAAAAACATTTTTTTCACTCAAAAAAAAAAAAACCAAGGAATATGGTAATAGGTGAGATGAGTCAGGTAGGCCTAGTCATCAATTTATTGATGAGTAAGCATTTGTAAAGCCAACAAAATTAACTCTGCGTAAACAAATTTAACTGGCTCAAGTGCTTAGCTACCAAGTAGTCAATTAGTTGACCTCTTGAACTCCCCAAATTTCACCTTTCCTCGAGTTTTCTTCAAACTTTTTCGTACTAATGCTCTCGATATAGTTACTAATATTATTATTATTATAATTATTATAGTAATTAAAGTATTGGACCTTATAATTATTATAATGTTATTGACATTACTAACAGCAATATAATATAAAAGAAAATTTTAAAAAAAAACATGGAAAAGGGTAAACAGCTGAGATAAGTAGTACTAATAATTGGCTCTTTGGTGACGAAATACAATTAATAAACTAAATTCACAGTGGGCATGGCATGTACAGACATGTCATCTCTGGCAGCATCAGGTTAAGAAAATAAAACCACATTGGACATTACATTCCTTTTGCCAGTGGGTTAAAACAGTAATCTATGGAAATTCAGTTTTCCGTTCTTTCTATCGTAAAGAATAGTAATCGTAAATTATAGTAACGGTGGTAAAACAAAATAATAATAATAATAATAACATAAACTATAGAGAACATGTATATGCCAAATCTATTTAGGTAGCTATTAAGATTATAAATGCCAGTCTTATTAAGAGTCTCTCGAAATTCATAGGTTGTTCCATTGCATTCCGTTTGCAATGGCCAAACATTGCCACATTAATGTTCAAGTCCGGGTAAGCTGAGGTTGCAATTTACTTTAGAAAATACTCAAGAATGTAAATTTCATCTTCTAGATAGGACTACAGTATGTTAAAAGAAATTTGATTTAATGTATCCCACTGAAGCTAAGTGCATGATGACAGACCTAAAGACAAATTATCTTTGACAACAGTTTACCAAGATATATTTAGTTGATGCTATTATGTATTCTAGTCAGTTACACTATTCTTTATATTTTTTTCATATTTTGTTTTGTTTCAATTGAATATCATCCATCATTTATAGTATGTTGTAATTTTGTATTTTGAAAAATATGTAATGTGCAGTATATACTGTTGGTTTGCAGACTATACACTGTAATATACAATTATATTGTTAATATTCTGATAGCCAACATAAATTGTTGGCCAAAATTTATTATATACTATTTGCTCCAAGTTTATATGTAATAACCATTTATTATATTCATATACATAATACTCTTTATAGCTTAAATTTGAAAAAGTAGTAAGATGCATGCCTATTTTTATAAACAGATGTGTTTGCAAGTTTGTATTGTTGTATATTCTTTTGCCCCCCCACCCCCCAAATCAAGTAAATGTGCTATTTGTATGCAAGGCGAGTAAGTGGTAACAAAATGTAGGAAGAATATTGAATAAACTTTTATTATTGCAGAAGGTCCACAACTATTTGTTCACCGATCAAAGAGACATTTGTTATAGGAATTAAATTTGGATTGATTGCCCAAGATGTATATTTCCCCCATTGCTAGGGAATCTGTCTCGAAGATGATGTAACGAAATATGTGTAATATCAGTCATGTCAATATTAGATGAATCAGATGATCAAAGTAATTGTAACATATCTTATTTCCTGAAGCTCTATATGGTTATACTTACAGAAAATCTCTTGTGTTTTTTATCTGGATTTGTATATAATGTAAAATACATTTTCTACACCCATATATTATGGTATTAATATATCACAAACTTATGCAGATACACCATCTTGCCAGTGTACCCTTTGGACAGAAAATAAAACAATTTTAAAGAGTCTATAATTTAATAATCATCAGCATTACAAAGAACCATAAGTGATCTTGTTATATACAGCTAAACTATATAATTTTATACAACATAAAAGTCCTTATTCAGAGGTTTCTTCATCTGGGATGTTTTCGAGACCCTGTAAGGAAGAGAAGAATTTTACGTCATTTTCAACAACAAAAATACTGAATGTACTAACAAAACTAATATATTTATAATATTTGAAGATTCAGTTTCTCTTCATTTACAATAAAGTACTCAAGGCTGCCTTACACCAACACATCTGCCATTAAATCCATAATTGGAAGTATTTTCAGTAATGTAATATTACTAAGTAATTTTTTAATATCCTAAAGAGAATTTGTAAACTTTACACAATTACACTAGTTTATTATAAATCAAATGATACTCAAAAAGGACAAAAAATTATATGTGAAAGCAAAACTAGCAATTTAATTTGTTGTATTAGTCATACCAGTTCAAAGGGTGACTTTGCAAAAAAATAAATAAATAAAATAAAAAAATATAAAAAAAATTGCTGCAGCCCCTCATAGTTAAAAATTAATCTTTAGTAATCAAAAGACAAATTGAACTTGAATATCTTCATCTGATATGAAGTTTAGAAAAAAATCCATGTATATGAATTCTTCACACAAAAAATAATCACAGACTTTCACCATCTTTTATGGGAATACTTACAAAATGCTTGAATCCACTGCCTGTTAAGCGTTCATCCCGAAGAAACATGAATCTCTGCCTTTCCTCGTTCAAGTCTCGCTGGTACAGCTGCAGCAAGAAAACAAGTACATGTTTAAATGAATAAACATCAAACAGAACTAATTTTGGTCTTACTTCTATAAACAGTTTCATAAATCTCTGATGTCCAAGGAAACTCTTATTGACTAAGTTTATTCCAACTACACCCCCTAAAACCAACTCCATTCCCCTTCTCTCTTGTACTCTTTCCTCTCCTTGAATCAATGATACAAGCACCTATTCTGACAGTGAATAGATGTGTTAAGCATAAAGGAATTATTTTCATGATGTACTGC
>NC_091587.1:2427464-2429964 GCF_042767895.1 Penaeus vannamei | reverse complement strand
GCTGACGTCAACCTGGGCAAGACTTCACCTTCGGGAAATATGCACGGGATGCCGGTCTCATTCCACCTCAGGGAACTCGCGGAGCAGGTTAACCGGCTGCCGGACCAGTGGCCGAAGCCGTGGTTGGTTTGGGGTTTGTTTTCTCTTCGGGTGAAATGGGGGCCTTGTGAGGATTTTTTTTTTCTTGAAGCTGGTAATTGAGGTGTGATTTTTTTTTTTTTTTTTTTTTTTTTGATGTAAATACACGCACACACACGCAGACGGGCTCATGTGCATCCACGCGTATTTGCACACTCACACCTATACCCATTCACCTACATACAATCGCACGAAAGCACACACACACACAGAGAGGAAGAGGGAGAGAGAGGGAGACAGACAGACAGACAGAGGGAGAGAGAGAGAGAGAGAGGGAGACAGACAGACAGACAGAGGGAGAGAGAGAGAGAGAGATTGCAGATTGCAGAAACACCGGAACTGTACTTTTTTTTTATAATTACTATATTAGTAGTTTTACATATCCGTATTTGGTGCTGCAGTTATACATATATTTAAAACGGATTACAGTTGAAAAGAATAAATATACGATGTTTATAAACAGTCTATTTTGGTTACTGAATTTTGTGCCTCTGCAGCACATACATGAAATACTTTGATAAATTAAAGAAATATACACTAGAATCTTATCCATTTTTAAGAGAAAATTATAATACCATCGAATTAGTATTTATGATGACGGTTAATTATAATTACGTTTATATCAAAAATACAAATCTAATTGTTTAAATTTCCGTTACATATTCCAGTATCTTAACGCATTCGAAACACAAATAGATTTTCTTAAATCATTTTTCAAAAGAAAAAAAAATGCATTTACATCCTAAATTTATAATCAAGATACATAGCTTGGATTTTTACATTTACACTTTAGAAGGGAAATTTCAGAAATGGAGTTTTAATTCATATCCGAATTTCAACAGCATCTCCGCACAACACATCAGTTACATCGGACTGAGAGATCTGGACCCCGGCGAGGTGTAAGTCTTTTGTTTTCTTTATTTTTCTTTCTTTAAATACATTAAAGTAAAATGGAAGATTATATATTATATAGCGTGATGGTTAAATACGTTATTAATTAACAATAGCAATGATGATAACAAAAATGGCAATAATAATAATATCAATAATGATAATAATAATGATAATGATAATAGTAATGATAATAATGATATTACTAAGAATAATGATGATAAAAAAATAGAAAAAAAACAGTTCGCACAAGTAAGATTTACTGAAACAATAAAAGATAATACCAGTTATTATTTTGATCATCATAACAACAATCATAACGACAACAATGATAAATCTATAAGCACCTAACCCTTCCAACCGCAGACGAATGATAAAGGACATGGGCATCCAAGCCTTTTGGGCGAGTGACGTCGAACGCCTAGGACTACCAGCTGTTCTGAGCATGTGTATGGAGCACCTGCAGCCCTCGGAGAAGCGGCCCCTCCACATATCCTTCGACATCGATGCTCTGGATCCTATGGAGGCCCCGAGCACAGGAACGCCAGGTGGGGAGTGTTTTACAAGGGGTTGGTCTGCAAGGTGGTTTGTTGGTTTTTTTTCGGGAGGTGTAGATGGTGGTCTGCAGGTGTTCTATAGGGGAGTTCCATAGGTGTTCTATAGGGGAGTTCTATAGGTGTTTTACCGGGGAGTTCTGCAGGTGTTTTACAGGGGAGTTCTGCAGGTGTTCAACAGGGGAGTTATGCAGGTGTTTTACAGGGGAGTTATGCAGGTGGTACAGGTGTTTTACAAGGGAAATCTACAGGTGGTAATGGTGTTTTACAGGGTAGTTCCCTAGATGTTTTACAATCACAGACATTAAAGAGCTGAAAGAAAATCCCAGACATCCAAAACCTGAAAATAAATAAATCCACAAACATCCAAAACCAGAAAAAATGAATTCACAGACATATATATATATATATATATATATATATATATATATATATATATATATATATATATATATATATAAATCCACAAACATTCAAAACCCGAAAAAATAAGTAATTCACAGACATTCACAAAAAATTCCTAAAAAACCGCCACGACCCCCTTCAACAGTATTCTCCCGCCTCCCACCCCACAGTACGCGGCGGCCTAACCTTACGAGAGGGGCTGACCATCGCCGAGACAGCACGAGCCACGGGACACCTCCGCGCCTTCGACATGGTTGAAGTGAACCCCGACTTGGGCAACCAGAACGACGCCAACCTCACTTCACAAGCTGCTCGCCTCGTTATCCTATCTGCTCTGGCTGGATATAGGGGTGCCTAGTTCAGTTAGCCTTGGATGGAGGGTGGGGGCGGGAGGGGGAGGAAAAGGGGGGAGGGAGGGAGAGAGAGAGAGAGATACAAGGAGAGATACAAGGGGAGAGAGAAAGAGAGAGATACAAGGAGAGAGAGAGAGATACAAGGAGAGAAAGAGAGAG
>NC_091587.1:2417464-2424964 GCF_042767895.1 Penaeus vannamei | reverse complement strand
GCACCACCCGCCATCAGACGTAACGCCTTAACAAAGCAAGAACGTGACAAACAACTGAATGACTGCAGACACCCACTGTATGGCCATCAACGGGTTCTACAAAGACTTAAATCTCGTAAGAGCTTTGGCACAACCTTAGGATTAGAAGGGCGCAGCCCAGCACAACACCGGCTGGAGCAATGGGAGTTATGGGACAGGTCAGCATCCTATGCTGCGGTACCACCACAATCCGAATCCCTCCCTAACGGATCGTCCTTCAAAAGGAACGAATGGGTGGCCCTGAACAGAGCAAGGGCAAAAGTTGGCCGCACAAACAACAATCTCCAGAAGTGGGGACTCGTGACACAACCAACCTGTCCGTGTGGAGAACCTATTCAAACAATGGATCACATCCTCCGAGAATGCACAATGGACCCATATCAAGACCTATTAGATGCAAATCAAACAGCTGCCCAATGGTGCCAGTGGTGGTATGAAAAGATATGATGATGATGAGCTCCCGCGCGAGCTCCCACTTCTATCAACGAATCTCCTACTTGACCGAAGTTTCCTCCAAGTTCTCCCGGAAACCCTTTTCGACGTCATCCTGAATCCTGCCGCAGGATTCCTACTAAACGAAGGTCTGCCACGAGATGTCTGCGGTCGCCGGGAGACAGGTCGACCCGACGAGGCGTCCTCGCCTGCGGGAATGGACCCCTCCCCTGTGCCTTCTGCGGGGCGGCCTTTTCTTCAGCGTGTCGAGGTTTATCACCGTCTTCCTCCTGGGACTTCTGCTGCGGCTGCTGACGATGTGACGTCGGTCGGGGCCTCCTTGCAGCGCCCTATTCGCCCCTTTCTCCTCGCGTTCGGCGGGCTCCGGTTAATATTTGCTGGGGCCGACCAACTCCTGTAGGGTACGAGGCGCCTACGCCAAGGCGTCGGGCGGAGTTTGAGGGTCTCTGCCACGGGCCCTACAGCCTATCTCCAGCATTTGCTGTAGGTTGGCCCAGTGGAAGAACACCGGGGCGTGCCTTACAAAGGGAGAAGAGGGGGACGTCAGCGGGAGAACTTCGCGCCGTCAGAGGGTCGCCGTCGGGTGGCTTCCGACGGCTGTCCCAGGCGGCTAGGGGTCAGGTTCTGGTGGATGGTGTCGCCGGCCTACTAGCGTCGTTGATGGGCGGTGTCTGCGGATGTCGCTCCTGTTTGTGGAGGGCGCCTCCCACAAAGGCCAATCTTTTGGCCAAAGATTGACACACTTAATAAAGTATTCAAAACCTATCCCCAAGGTATCCACTTACCAGGTGGCTCGGGTGAAACCCGGGCTATCGGACTATTCTTGGATAGCAAATCAGTAAAAAAATAAAATTAATAATAATAATAATAATGTATATTCCGTCTTTAGAATGTTTCTATCTTTCATGACGCACTCATACTTCCCTCTTTCATGTAATAATCACGCTCTCACGTAGACACACACTGAACCCATTCTGAGGATGAATTTAGCAGATTATTAACCCCAAACAGCAAACTCATAACTATTCAAAATGACCCAATGGTAGAACACTCGACTTCGAGGCAGAGGGACTTGGCTTCGAGTCCCAAGTCTTTTGTCAAAACTTCTTTTTTGTAGTTGTAAGTAATATGTAGATTTTATAATCATAATACTGAAAATCATTTTTATTACCGGAACAATGACCAAACAACACTACATATATTACAGATTTCCGAATGCCATGGCATGAGTACTGTCATTTCTTTTATAATAATTTACACATTCCTTAAGCACTGAATTTTAAAAGGTATACAACCCGAAAACTTGGTCAGCAAAAGCTAAGAACTATGAGAGAGAGAAAGAGAGAGAGAGAGAGAGGGGGGGGGGAGACAGACAGAGAGTGAGAGAGAGAGAGAGAGAGAGAGAGAGAGAGAGAGAGAGAGAGAGAGAGAGAGAGAGAGAGAGAGAGAGAGAGAGATTTTCACTCTCATCATCATCATCTTTGTGACTGTTATTTTAATCATTATCATTACTTGTATTATTAATGCTATGATAAGGATAATTATAATTAACAATGTATATGCCGTCTTTAGAATGTTTCTACTATCTTTCATCTCACTCTTTTTCTCTTTCTTCATGTAATAATCACACACTCACGTAGACGCACAAACTGAACCCATTCTGATGATGAATTTAGCAGAAACTATAGGGTGCCTATTTTCCAGCTTACTGATTTAGCGCAACGAATGATACAATCACAAATGCGGCGATAGCAATTAGAGAACAGGACGCCTAATTTGTCACATTATTAATACTGCCCAAAGGAAGGGGGACTTTTTGAGCAATACGAGAAGAAACTTGACCTGGTATTTCCACCTAAAGGAAATCGGAGCCTGTTCATTACTGGTGAAAATCTTTCTGTTCTGATAACTTTAAGTTTATTAGAGAATAGGGCATTGGTTATATATCCATGTTTTGTTTTTTTAGTATGCTTGATTAGTTACTTCATAAATACACTTATTTTCGTTACTAGTCCAAGATCATATACAGATTATATTATATTCTTATGGAACATATTTTGAAACGTTAGTATTGCAGCGATTTTGTCCTCCATTTAGACTACTATGACCGTAGCAAATGATTTACGAATCTATGATACTACGTATGACTCCCATTCAAAATATTACATCAAGGAATATTCAATTAACAGAACAAATTCAAATATTCATCGGATTCTATAATTACGAATGCGATTTTTAAAATTCAACAGCATACAATAGAACTGTGGAAATGTCACTCAGAGTGAGCATTTAAAAAACAAGAGAGTTACCCCTACCAAAACAAACGGTTTTCTACGAAGAAATTTGCATTCTAAACTTTATTCATTTTGAAAAAATCCCCACCATATGCAATCTGTACGAAATCTCGACCCGCTAAAGCATCCAAAGTATCGCACACATCCTCCAACCCGTCAGCCAGTCCGAAGCATCCCAGGAAATAGAGAATAACCCGTCCTAGAGAGGAGTTGACACCGGCCCAGCCCTCCCGCACGGCCACCTCCAGCCGCCATCTTGACCCCGCCTCGCTCTTCACGGGATTTCGCGAGATTTCGAGGTACATGCACGCTATCTCTCGGGGGGGATTTTCGGTTAAGTGGATTTTCGCCGTCGTCTCACTTTCTGTCGAGGGAATGTGGTGGGACGCGATGTGTGGCCATTAATCGGGCGTGGAAGGGCCAACTAAGGCAATGGGGTAGGAATGTGACCTCCACGTCGCTCAAAATCGATGTCAGGAGAACAAGGTGAAGAGGGAATTGAAAGGTAATGCAATGAGCCCTCTCGTGCTGTGCGGGAGAGGCTGACTTTTATTGGTATTTGGTCAGAGTAAAGGACGTGTCATGCTTTTGTAGGTGGTAGGCTTAGTGGAATGAGAGTAAATATGTAATTTTAGCCGGGTATGTTCTTGTTTATCATCATATCAAAATAAGATGAGGCAGGATTTAGAAGGTAATTAATTATTATTGTGTAGGGATCATATATTTCATATTCTTGAGTATTCAGATCTGTAGGAAAGTCAAATTGAGGTGGCAAAAGAGAAAATAAAAGCTGTTTGTTTTATTTCTTTGGCATTGCTTTCTCATGCCTGACACTCATGACAGGAAGATCAATAGAAACAGATATGAATCAAGTTCCTGTTCTTTGTTTCTTGAATAATAAGCAAGTAATTGTTGTGTGTTAAATTTAATAACAGTCAGCGTTTGGCAGGTGGTCATCATTTTAAAAAATGGTATTCTGCTCTGACGCTAAAACAACAGTCATGGATTGTTTAATTTGGCAACCAATCTTCTCGGCACAGGTCCAGTTCCATACAGCCATCGTTTAGACGAAAAATAACATATGCAAACGATAGAGCAAGGTGATTCTAAGAAACTTATCTTCTATGAACTAACTGCAACGCAAAAATATCTCCCAAATAGTTTATGGGGCCTAGCCTAACCATATCTAATCACACCTAATCAAGACTTTCCCATACCTCACAAGCCAGGATTTAGGTGGTAGGAATTCTAGATAAATGTAATTATGGTTCAGATGAGTAACAATAATATTTTGAGCATTTAAACACATGCCTGCCATTGGTGTATGGCCTGTCAAGCTAAAATTAAGAAATATTCTCTATATTAATATTATCAAGAGAGGGTGTGTAGACCTGTCAGGCAGTTTATACTTAGATCAAGAACCAATCCAGGCTACATCTCGCTAGAATGTATGTGACGGAGGTTTATTGGCCTTTTGCTAGAGCACAAAGTGTGGATGTTGTGGTTCTCGCTTGACAGCGTCCCAGGGTTCGTCCATAATTTTCTTCATTATCATGAGCGTACAAGCCATACGTATGGGGGAAGGAGTTAAGATTAGACATGCACTTTTTTGAATGTGAAAAATGATGATCTGTCAATGGGCGAATCAGCATCCATCATATTTCAAATTTTACACCATGTTGGCATAGCTAATAGGGCTGGCCGCTTATCCTTAGAAGCAGTTCTGACATTTTCTAAACATAAGATAATAAAGGAAACAGATATAAATGATAGAATTGAACTATACACTGTACATTACTTTTTGATTTACTTTAATTTATATTTTATGTCCACTCCATAATAATATTTTCTTTCATTGTATGTGCATTTAGATACATAAATAGGTAAAATATTCTATATCTAGTCAGGAGACACAGTAGATTTTATTAGGATGTGGTGATAAATATAAATCAGTCATTTACCAGTTACTAGTCAGAAGATACAGCCTGAACTCTGTGAGACTTCATGTCCCACTTTTGAAATAATTGTGAGGCTGAAACTCAGTTCATGATTTTTAAGGGAGTTTTATGAGAGCATTTTTTGTCTTTCTTTCTTTCTTTTTTTTCCAGAGCTTCATGATTTTTTATATATTTTAAGTATTAAGGGAATAAGGTATAATGTGTATGGTTATTGTGATTGCTTCTGGCATTATAGTAAAGGCCACCAAAGCTTCACCAAATTATGGCAAAATGGAGCATGGATATTAAATTCTATGTCAAACAGAAAATATTTGAGTCATTGCTGATATAGAAGAGCTTTTACTGTCTGATTTTGCTGTTTTCCTCAAGTTCTGTATATTAACAACAGTAATTATCATTGCACTTTCTTTATTGGGGTTGTGATTGACACCATGCAACATTGATTGTAAGCAAAATACCAATCAGAACCTATTTGATTGTTTATAATCCACAGTTGCCTTATATATACAAATATGAAAGTAATTAAAAAACAGGATATACCATAATCACAACCACCATACATATTGTGTGGAAACCCTGGTGGTTTGTTGGCCATTGCTGAGGCGCCAATGAAATACAAAGCACAACTATCACATGATGACATTTTAAGATTGTTACATTTTTATTTTCCACCTAATACGGCATAGAAAAAATGAAATATATACAGATTTCCAAGAATGGTGAAGTAGCTCTAATGAGGAAAATGATATCTCATACTTTTTAAAACTCAGAGCAACCATTTTACCCGCAGACTGGACAAAGGAGTTTTTATCATGGGTGAGGAGAGCGAAGACGACTATGGGGAAGCAGCATCTTTACCCCCTGTGAAGAGGATTCGAGTGACACAGATGGATCTCCTGAACCATTTGTTGAATGAGGTATGTGTGTGTTTTACATCACTTACTATCCATCAGTGACAGCATTGTTCCTGATTAAGTATATGTGAGGGTATTTGTTCCCTAGGGCAGTATGGTGTCAAAAATGCACTGCCATAATTCTCTTCTTCCCTATTTCAATTTATGGGGAAGTGTATTGCAAATCTTAATGACTATGGTCCAGTTCTTTCATTTGAATACTGTACCCTTTTGATAAATTCATTTTAAGTTGTCAAAATATTTATTTGTATTTGCTGCCTTTTTACAAAGACTGAAAACTTCAAGAATGTTATGAAGATTTCCATTAAATGGTAATTTGTTTCCAGGTAATGGAAATCAGAACATGTATGAACACGCGCCTTACATCATTGGAGACCAAAGTTTCAGTCTTGGTTCAGACTTGCAATAGAATTGCAACCAAGCTAGATGCAGTGGAACGGAATATTGGAAAGCAACCGGAACAATCCATGTACGATGAGTGATATTGGAAATTATGTTTCTCACAGATTGATATCAAGTGGAAAAAATATATATATGGTTGTCAAAATGTAGATAGCTAAATGAATATTAAACTTAATTTTCAGACCAGTAGAAATCCCAGCTGAGATGTCCAATGCACCAATTTTAGTTCAGGATGCCGACACAAGTAACCATATGAATGTCATATCCCTCAACTCTGAAGAGGACTTCCCACACGGGTCATGGCTGGGTGACCCTACACATCCCACATTACGCGTGCGGTGTCCCATTACGCCACAGTAAGTACCTTTTATATATTTATATATATATATTTTTTTAGTGATACACGATATGCACAAGGCATTTGAAATGACTTTCATCTTATTATTTCATTAATTGAGATTATGAGAAAATATTGAATATATGACAAGTTACTGTTAACCGAGGTCATTGATGTATTTTGTAACAAAGCATTTTCCAAAAGAAATCTATTGCACATCAACTCCACCTGCATCACAGCTGAGAAAATGGCTCTGACACTTTTGGACTATCTATTCACGAAGGAAGAATTGGCCTCTTCAAATTTATCTGGAAGAAGTGAGTGTGCCTGTATATCTTCATAGGTTGTCCCTGTTAAACATTCTTCTTGATAACATAGTTATGAATGATATAGTCTACTACTGATTTAATATTTCAAGAATCAGGGAATCAGGGAAGTCTTCTACTTGCAGCTAATACCCTCTGCTACAGGTCTTCCCCCATCACCCCCTACTTTTTTTCTTCTTTATCATCTCTTCCCTCCCTCCCCCAGTTTTTAGTGGTGTTTTAGTGGTTGTGTGGGTGGCTACGTGTGGGTGCATGGAAGACAGATAGTGAGTGATAATTGCAGTGATTATGAATCTGTTCTCTTACTCAACATAATGGTTACTAATTCTGCCAAATATGTATTTTTTATGCTGATTTTATGTCTAAATATTTCCTTTTGTTATAATGTACAGGTAGGTGGAACAAAAGACAGTTAGATCCCCTCATGATCTTTGGCATACGCTGTCACCTTCAGTACAAATTCAACATCTCCAACAAGTTATGGCACAAGATCTGTCAGAACATGGACTCCAAATGCCGCTCTGCCTGGAAGCGGCGAATGAGAGGCATGGTGACACAGCCAAGAAATAATAGAGTAAGGACTATGAGCTCGTCCCTCCTCCTCTCTCTCTCTTCCTGTCTGTTATGAATCATTTTGTTTTTTATTTGTGTGGTTGTGTGGCAGTGCATATAAACAGTATTCATGAATGGAACAAAGATTTTACTTATAAACGTCTTCCTTACAGATTGGTCACACATCGTCAGCGAGGAAGGATCCAGGGGTGACGGAAGATATTT
>NC_091587.1:2402464-2409964 GCF_042767895.1 Penaeus vannamei | reverse complement strand
AGGCCTAACTTTTCTACTATGTTTTCATTTGCATGAAGTAAAAATTATATCTTAACATTTCGCGGGTCATAAACAATGTATTTCATGCCCACATAAGCAGTTCTGTATAGTTCACTATTTACCATTCCTTCTCTTCCACAATTTTACCATGACTCAAAATTCTAATTTATTTTCCTCTTATAATATGAATCTTGTACCTGCATTCTTGTTTATTTCCTCCCACTTTAAAGTTTGTGTTCAACATTTTATCTTTTCACATATTGTAACAAGACAAAATATTTTCATATCAAGATTTTTCTGTTGAAAAACTTTCACCCCATTTTCTGAAAATAATACTTCTCTCACACAAATTTATTTATGTACTAAAAGTCTGTCTGTTTAACAAAACACATACAAAGAAAGTGCCTTATGAAGAAAATGACAGTGCTTATAAGAAACAGAGCATCACAAAGTTATATATATATATATATACAAATGGTCCTGGGGGAAATCTGCATACAAACCTTAAATTTGATATATACAAATGAGCTAAGCAAAATATCAGAAAAGAAATATACTGTTTTTATTTATCTAAATAAAAAAAATAAATAAATAAGTGGGGATATCTTAACCACTTGCCACCGGGGATGGCATGTGCGTATATGCCCTGCCCACTGTGTTTAATTTAGTAACTGTTTTTACATATAGAGGGTTCCACAAGTACTAAGTTACCAATGAGCCAATTACGAGAACTACCTATCTTACCTGTTCACCCTTTTCCTTGATTTTTTAATAATTTCTAGTATTTAATACTGCTGTTAGTAATGTCAATAACAATATAGTAATTATAATGTTTTTAACAAAACTGTCGATATTGATAGCATTAGTAAGAAAAAAAACATTTTCCTGCTATTCCAAGGAAAGACAAGGTCACAAGATCTACTTACTGAATCCTTTGTGGCTAAGCACTGGCAGAACCATCTATGTGCAGAAACAATCAACAAAACAATACTAAAGTGAAGGCAACATTTTCCTGTGGCATTGGGTCAATATGTACTGTACCGCAAATCTAACAGGAGGAAAATGTATAAGCAAAATTATTTGTTGTCTTCTGCAAAATCTTCACATACCTGATTTCCATGCCTTTAATATACTGACCGAGCATTTAGTTTCACAATGTAAAACCTTAACTCTCATCAATATTGCAGTGTAATGCACTTTGCATACTCGTGAGAAAAAAAGTATTTTGAATTCATATCAGAGAGGACAAACATAATTAAAATATGATTTTTTTGTCTGATATTTATTATTCATATTTCAAAAGAATGTTTGTAAAGTGAAGTCGAAGGTTGTTAAGTGCCAAAACTGAATTTAGGTTGTGTCAATTCTCGCTACAAAGTAACATGAAAATTAGTTCAAACACAAGGATTCTTGAGCAAATGATGTGCAGAGAGTTTTGTTTACCAAATTAATTCGTTTGTTAATAACCATACCTAGTTCCATACAATTCTTGTCAACTCTAATTCGAGTGTAAGAAGTTTATTATGTCTGCTCTTTACAATTGGGTAGGAAGTGCAACATACTTTATCCCAAGAAATTTTAAAGACCTGAGCTAAATCATTTTCAAAAGGCTGAATCCTCATTAATGCCAGTTCACTCACCTACAATTCCATGATCTAATAAACAGTATTTGGTATAAATCTCACCCCTGTATTCAAACATATGAAAAATACTTCCCTGTCATCTTACAAACATGACAAATGAATTCCTATTTTAGTTTCATATATATTATTCTCCAATATATTTTTCCTACTTCATCTTATGCCAAAACCCTTTCAGTAGACATAGGATTCACACATTATGTTTGAATGTTTAAAAAAGAAGAAGCAAAAAATGAAAAAAATATATATCAAACTTGCTACTTTCATCAATGCATTGTCGCATTTATATAATAAAACCATAAAAAATATTCTGAAAAAAAATCCTTTAATCGTATATTTCTACATGTAAACAATTCACAAAGATGCTTCAATCATTTCTTTGATGTGTAGCACAATTATGTTTTTTAACCATTAACCGTTCAATTATTTCTCGTCCCTCGCTTGAACAATCATAGTGTAAGCCACCACAGACTGGTTTACTCTTTTAAAGCTAAGCACTATCTTTAAAAACATTCCTCTTAAATATCATACAAAATTTGCACTTTATTAACAGTATCTGAAAACAAAGCTTTTACTGCATTTTACTTACATATACTATCAATGGCCCTAATACACTTAGGAAGAGGCAAGTTTGGTACATGGTTCTACACGACTGCACAAACATTCACACAATAATACATGGAGAAAATGAAATAACTTCATATGACACAAATGAATATAGTTGATTACAATAATGAAAAAAAATAATCGCATTACTGAATCTATTCATAGTCTCTTTTCTCCTTTTTTTCCAGAAAATAAACCAGCATTACATACATTGTGATTCAGAGATACACAAGAACTTTTCAGTAACATATATTATACTGTTACAAAAACGGCTTTTCAATATGATACACTGATCACACTCTGTTCATTGATATGAAATCAGCACTCCCTTCACAAAGAAAATGAACTATAAAAAATGTTCCTAATTAAAATTCTGTGAAGTTACTTGCTGCGAATCTTTCAATGTCGTCGAAGTTCATACTGTCCATCATTAACTGGCAATTCTGAAATAAAAATAACCAATGAATCACAATAGACAAGATGATAGATAAACAGTAGCCAATAGGTAAAAATGCATTATAGAATGGAAATTTTTATAAAGTAGTCCTTTGTTTAGCATACATCTGAAAAGAGCAAGACACAAGCTCCAGAAATGCACCAAAAGTTCTTACCTTTCTGAACTCATTGACAACCTGCGTGGTCTGTTCTTGAGTTAAATGTTTCCGAAGAAAGGTGTCTAACTGTGCGAAGAAATCAACAGTGGGATTTGATGATACACTATTCGAAGAGCTTGCACCTAGGGACGGAGATGATAATTCTCCCTTTTTGACCATGAGGTGAATCTTCGCTCCATCAGTTATGCCTGCCTCTTCTAGGGAGGTCTCGTCTGTGCACAGAAAATTTTGGAAATATCATTAAGATTATTTCTACAGGACAAAAGTAACCATATTAATGGTATTAATAAAAACAAAACTAGTGGCAGGGGTAAGGGGTAGTAGAGGTGGCAGGGGTGTGAGTGGTGGCAGTGGTAGCACCAGTAGTACTGGTTGTAGTGGAAGTGGTAGTGGTCATACTACAAGTAGTAAAAGAAATTGTTACAATTATAGTAGTAACAGTTATAATCATAGTGGCCCCGATGAACAGTTCAGAAGGGGAAATTTCCAATTTCTTACTCACTTGACATCTTTAGTAAATCCTTATAACTTTTTGTTCAAGTCTATATAAGCACTTTTTTTTGTTTTGTTTTGGTGTGTGTGTCAGTAATCTCCAGCTAATTCATCTTATCTCTTACTTTCTAATTAGGTTTTCAAATGAAATAAACAAAATGTAACATGAGCAGGAGATGGTGGAAAAAACATTGGTATGCAAAGATTTGAATCTGTCAAATGTTATGGTAGTAATGAAGGACAAGACTGAAACAAAAATGACAATGTGTTCTACCAAAAGAAACTGGCATATATGAAAATTTTGCCCACCAGCAACATTTGCACGTGATGTCACAGCTACAGCCCCTACAGACTTGCACTTCATGTTTTCTATTTCTAGCAAGACAAGTTAACACTTGATTCTTAAGCTATAATAAATACATATATATATATATATATATATATATATATATATATATATATATATATATATATATATATATATATATATATATATATATAATAAATAAAAAGGTTTACCTGTCAGTGTTTTCCCTCTAAATACGAGTCTCTGCGCACTTGGTGATACATTAAGGATTATTTCAACTTTATCCTTTAGATCACGAATTCTAGTAGTTCCAGATACCTAAAAGAGAAGGAATATATCACAAACCAAAAACATATACATCATTTTTAAAACACAGCCAACAAAAAGCTTTTTCCTGCTACACAATAATCCCATTAAACATCCATTAACAGGATGTAAAACTGTGGATCATGAAACGTTACAATAATGAGAGATGTGTGTTTACAAATAAACATATGCGTGTATTTTTTGTGTGTGTGTGTGTGTGTGTGTGTGTGTGTGTGTGTGTGTGTGTGTGTGTGTGTGTGTGTGTGTGTGTGTGTGTGTGTGTGTGTGTGTGTGTGTGTGTGTGTGTGTGTGTACATGTATGTACATGTATATATATGCATATATATCTATATATATGCATATATGTGTATATATGTGTATCTATATATGTATATATATACATACATTTATATATATATATATATATATATATATATATATATATATATATACATATATATATATGCATACATATATACATATATACAATATATACATATATATATATATATATATATATATATATATATACATATATATATACATATATACATATCCATATATATATTTATATTCATATATACATGTACATATAAATAATAATCATAATCATCATCACTATTATCATCATCATCATCATCATCATCATCATCATCACCATCATCATCATCATCATCATCATCATTATCATTATTATTATTATTATTATTATCATTATCATTATCATCATCATCATCATCATTATCATCATCATTATCACTATCATTATCATTATCATTATTATCATTATTATCATCATTATCATTATTATCATCATTATCATTATTATCATTATTATCATCATTATCATTATTATCATTATCACTATTATCATTATCATTATCATTATTATCATTATCATTATTATCATTTTTATTATTATTATCATTATCATCATCATCCTTATCATTATTTCATATCATAATTAATTTCATCATCATTATCATTATCATTATCAATACTATCATAATTTTCTTTATCACCATTATCATCATTATCATTATAATAATTGCATCAATATCATCATTATCATCATTATTATCATTATAATTATTATCATTAATATCATCATCATTATAAATATTATCATCATCATAATTATTGTTATTATCATTATAATTATTGTCATTTTCATCATTACTATTTTTATCATCCTTGTCATTATTTTGATCATATATGATCATGATAATGATAACGATTATGATTGTGATAACAATGATATCAATGATAACAATAATAATAATAATGAGATTATTATTATCATTATTATTATCACTATTATCAATTATAATTATCACTACCATTACCAATAGCATTATCATTTTTGATACTATTATTATTACTATAATTATGACTAAAAAGTATGGAAAACTAGTTTTTCTTTATCAACTCTAGATGAGTGACTTTCTGCAAGAGTAAGTCATCAGTAAGTCAAATAATAGTTCAACCAATCTCAGCTGTTTATTAATTTCCTTTATTCTTAGTACGATGCTTTATTATCCTTTATTGCTATTGATATCATTAATAGCATTAAAATAATTATCTCATAAATAATAAGAAGAAAAAGAACAGTATTTATATAAATATCATTAGAATTTTTCCAAATTTCAACGCATAGAGAAATCATGGGCAGTAACATGCAGGAATGAATTCATTAAAAGAGGTTTATTAATAGGTTTAACAATATAATTTTTTTTAGTTTTTCCCTCATTTTTACCTCATAATTGCCTTGATATATTTCATACTCTTTACAACTATGAGGGCTAATATCAATGCTATAGATAAGATCAAAATCCATATTCTTCTGGACAAGAGCCATGTCTTACACCTTTCACATTTTGCTCCCTTTACCACCACAACAAAAAAATAATTTCAACATTCAAGAAAATATGTGCTCAGTTACTGGAAAATAACTCATGAATCAAACTGAGCTGAGCGAAGACAAGTGGTTCCATCCAAAGCACATATGAGACTGATGTGATTCAAGTTTCTAATCATACTTATGACTGCTTATAAAAGTTTGCAGGTTTGCTTTCAAAACATTTAGATTTGATTCTTTTTCAATTGTCAAAAATGATAATCTGTACAAAGGTAAGCATATGGAAAAGAAAGATCATCAGGTCAGCAACACTGAACATAAGCAATCTGCAGACAGGTTAATTTGGAATTAACTATTTGTATTAACTGTTACTTGTATCAACTGCCTCCCTACCTATCAGATAGGGATGCCATCAGGCAATTGTTGGCTAGTACTGAATAAAGTCAACATAAATGCACACTGGACATCATATGGAATGCAATAGATATTACATGTAGACCAATACTAGAAAATTATAAACTAGTGATAATACAGTAAAGGTGCACCTTGCCTTTATTACTACTTCTGGTGTAAATGAATTTTATTTTTTGTATGAAACTCATTGAAGCAACAATATGTGGCAATTTCGGGAATGATCTGTCAAGCAGCCACCATGCATATCAATGTTTACACCAGAACAAAACTTCCACTTTCTATATTCTGGCAAGAAAGAGCTTTCTTACAATTCACTGAGAAATAAAGAACAAGTCAAAACTTTATATTGCCAGATGACTGTAGACACTCCAACCAATACCCTCCCTTGATGCTAAGCCACTCTAGTTGCTACCTCTCATGAAATACAATCTGACTTCTATAAGAAAGATTAGAAGTGTAGTCGCATTGATATTGTGTATGGACATAATTTTCCTGGCATATTTTGTTCCTTCCTTGTTATCAGAACCAAAATTGTTCCCACAGTAAGTTCCCTTGAATCAATATAATAGCTGCAGTGTCAAAAATTAATACTGCAGCTGTGGTCTATAGTAGTCTCCTCATGTCCACCTAGTTCATCTGGTATTTTAAATAAAACACTAAGAACAGATATGCTCAAGGCTGGAACCTATGTTTCCCTTCCCAGTAGGTTCTTGTACCTAATATTCAAACCAAACAACCAATGCCGCCACTATCTGAGAAAGACAAACTCCATTCAACGAGAATAATGCGAGGTATGTCGTTATGCAATGCCATCTACACCTTAGTCCACTACCATCAACGTTAATGGGTTAAGACAATTATATCTAGACATCACCAGTCCTTCATCAAAATCAAATATGATAGCATGACCAATTTACAGCTTTTTTATATAAAATTACTTCTTGTTAGATCAAACTGATTAAAATGAGGTGGTTTGTCACAGATTTTAGTTGACCCAAACACTGATGATCATTTAAACAATTCTTGGAATATGAGCAGGAATAACGAACAAACTCCACATTCACTCAACGAAACTGAATTAGCTTCGGAAATACATTGGCTAAAAGATGACCAAAAATTGTTAAAGACACAGACATATAACTATAAACAGACGTGTCATCAGTTGTCTCTCTTAGCTTCCCGTCTCTCTTTTTCGCGTCTTCCCGCCAATAAAGCATAAAATACAGCTCTTTCACTCACCTCTAGATTACACTCACTCCCTTG
>NC_091587.1:2392464-2394964 GCF_042767895.1 Penaeus vannamei | reverse complement strand
GTTCTCCTCCCTTTTTCTCTCGCTCCCTGTCTTTTCTCGAGGGATTTGAGGGCCCTGTGTTAAGTTCATGGTAAATCTAGTCGCTTTTGTGATGCGTGAGTTGAAGCCGGGAAGAATTATCGACTTATGAGAGGTAAGTGAGGAGGAACTCGGGGATTTTTCCTTTTAACTCCCTGGATCAGAACCGAACAGCTGATCGGGGTTTATTTCGTTTCACATGACCGTAAAGTCGAGAAAGTTTAGTATTTCGTGTTATTTTTTAGGAATTATGAATGGTAATTGTGTGTTTATGGATGTTTTAGGTGTGCACAGTGTAGTTCATGAAATCGATGTTCAAAATATGTCCTTGTCATTATCGCTGATGTCATTTCCACTTGATTATTTTGGCATGACATTACATCTGTTATATTCATGGTTACGTATATATATGTATGAATTGTATATGAAAGGAGCAAATAGATTGACATCATTCATGAATCCATAATTAATAAGGATATTTCAGTTTTCCAGAGGGGTCTGTTGGCCTTTGGCTTAGGGACATGTGTAGCGCTAGAAGTGCAAGGTAGATAGAGTTGCTGCGGTTGGTTTGTCAAGTATTGTCTTCTGCAGGTGTGTAGGTGGCACCTGCAGTGGTTTTCAGTGGTATGTCTTGTACTTTTATTGGCTGTTCTATCCTCTTCAAATGTGATCTGTTGCGGGAGGTCTGGAGTTTTGAAGGTCATGACGAGAGTGGGGCATTGTCAGGTGATTACCACAACCTATAAGCTTTGCATTCGGGCAGGGGCAAACAAACCACTATCACTCATGTTCTGGCAAGATAGGAGCTGGATTCGTTCCTTCTTTGACACTAGGGAGGGTCTGTTTCAAGCTGAGATTCCATCCATCAGCTCAGACTGGGGCCAAACTCCACTGAGGGATCTTCCCCTCTTTGACTAGGCTAAGGTTAGTGATATTGGGAATGAGAGGAGCGAAACAAAGTTTGATTTGCCCAAATCCTGGTAATTTTTTCTGAATGTTGATCTGTAGTCTATACTTGACTTAGAAGTGAGTACGGGTATGGTAGAAAAGCCTGATTGGTGTCCGGCGCATGCATGGTGAAACAAACAAGATGGTGGTATCTAGAAATGAAAAGATTATACTGTTCTCAATTAGGTTAGGTTAGGTTCATATTTATTACCTGGAAATGTTGTTTATACGCGAATACCCCTAACCGTGAGAAATCGGATACAGCTGCTGTATATGTAACCTCGGCCTTGTTAAATCTTATTAATTTATACCCATCTAAAACTTGGTTCACATTTACATAGTGACAGCACTATAAGGAAAATCTAAAAAGAAAAACTATACTCATTTATACACAAAAGAATTAGGGCAAGTGAAGAATATTAGGATTAAAGAAAATGTTGGGACAAAGACAGTACGGAGACAAGTTCAATGGGATAATGAGTGGCGGGTCCAGAGGCTGAGCCACAGTACTGAAATGCAGTAATTGGGTGGGGTCTAGGGAGGGTGGGGATCCAGTATGCAGTGATATGACTAATGGAAGATGAGTTTTATCAAAATATATGGCTTTTGCCAAAGTACTGACAGGCATGGAATTGCACTCCTTAGTGTTAGACTTGCGGGTGTCGTTTTGATATATACTTTTGAATCAGGTGTGGTGCTGTTTTATTCTTAAATAACAAAAATGATACTGATTGATTTCCTAATGTGGGCATCAAATGCCAACTCGATGTTACGCCCCTAGTCTAATCTTATCTTACCAAATGCAAATCTGATTTAATCCTGATTTAAATGTATCCAAATTTATCTTCATCTAATCTAACCCTGCCAAGCATGTGTTATTTATGAATGACTGTTATTTCCTGTGTGCCTTAGTGTAGCCTATATTATCAGATTTTATACGTCTCTTTAAAAATCAGGTTTTATTTTACAATCCCAAAATTAAAAACTATATGTAATCGTGACAAATAATGGTGTTACTATTAGAGAAAGATGAGCACCCACTATAGGTTCGATACCACAAGGTATATCAGTCTGAGGCACCATCTTTCACTGAGCCCACTTCAGTCATTGATTATCACACCATCCACATGAAAAGGTTTAATTCAAAAGAAATGACTAATCAAGGCCTTGAGTTTTTGTTTAAAAAGTATATGAAACTTGATCGTCTTCCTTTTTGTGATTTGGCATATGTCAGTTTTCTTTGTTTTTGTTACAAAATGAGTGCTCTGTAGTTCTTGCGTGCATGGTCATTTAAAGCTGGTAATGGTCACTTAAAAAATCCTGGGTCAGCAAAAACACTGCTTAAAACGATCATGTTGATTCATATGCAAGAGTTGCAAAGCACTACTCGCTCTTCTTCTTTCTTTTAGCTGTGTCAAATTTCCAGATGTATAAAATCCTCAAGAAAGTTTCCTGTTTATTTTCGTACATTACCACTTCTGTTTGTTCTTTGGCAGTATCTATTTAGCCTTTTTATCTGTTGATTGGATAGTTA
>NC_091587.1:2379964-2382464 GCF_042767895.1 Penaeus vannamei | reverse complement strand
CATACACACCTACACACACACTAAAACACTCCATACACACACATACACTAAACACTCATACACACACACACACTAAACACTCATACACACACACACACTAAACACTCATACACACACACACTAAACACTCATACACACACACACTAAACACTCATACACACACACACTAAACACTCATACACACACACACTAAACACTCATACACACACACACTAAACACTCATACACACACACACTAAACACTCATGCACACACACACTAAACACACACTTATACGCACACATTAAACACACACTTATACGCACACATATGCACACAGGTACACAGATACACGCACATACACATACACACACATGCACATTCATGTACACCCAAATATACACACACTTATACGCACACATATGCACACAGGTACACAGATACACGCACATACACATACACACACATGCACATTCATGTGCACCCAAATATACACACAGATACACATACACATGCACATAGATACACACATGTACACATGCACACAGATACACACATGTACACATGCACACAGATACACACACATGTACACATGCACACACATACACATACATGCACACAGATACACACACATGTACACATGCACACAGATACACATGTACACATGCTCACAGATACACATGTACACATGCTCACAGATACACATGTACACATGCACACAGATACACATGTACACATGCACACAGATACACACACATGCACACAGATACACACACATATACACATACACACAGATACACACACATGTACACATGCACAGATGCACACATGTATATATGCACACAGATACACACATGTACACATGCACACAGATACACACACATGTACACATGCACACATACACACACATGTACACATGCACACAGATACACACACATGTACACATGCACACAGATACACACACATGTGCACATGCACACAGATACACACACATGTACGCATGCACACAGATACACACACATGTGCACATGCACACAGATACACACACATGTGCACATGCACACAGATACACACACATGTGCATATGCACACAGATATACACACATGTGTACATGCACACAGATATACACACATGTGCACATGCACATAGATAAACACACATATACACATGCACACAGATACACACATATGTACACATGCACACATACACATGTACACATGCACACAAATACACACACATGTACACATGCATACAGATACACACACATGTACACATGCACACAGATACACATATATGCTCACACACACACATTAAAAAGAAGAAGAAGAAGAAGAAGCACTGCTAGAATATAAACATAATTAAGCTGCAAGCCTTAATGGCAAAAATTGCAGACCTGGCAACCTTGCTCATGACATGATGTAGTGCACATGTCTTGGGTGAACCAGTGCCTATTTAGCTGTGTGTGGGAATGGTACAGGTAACTTACCTCTCAAAACTGAAGACACACAAGGTACGAGGATGCATTTTGTGATTTAGTGATTATGGAATCAGTGGTTTGAGATGGATAGTTATTTTTAGCACCGTTGGACATTCTTGCAGTGGTTTGTGGGATTGTTAAGGGTTATCTGGGTTAAGAGGAAGAGAATGTTATTAAGAAAAAAAGGTTTATTTGCATTTTAGGGCCTTGAAATTTATGTTCATTGTGTTTTTTATACAAAACCATTTGAAAAGTAACCACACATGATGTACTACCGAGGATATATGTTCAAGTGGATGATAAGAAAAGTTTTACTCTGTGGCTATTTTGGTCCCACATCCTAAAGGCTGCCAAGTCCTTGCTTTTTATGTTATATTTTTTTCCTAAGCATGGTCTTCCTTTCTCTCTGTTACTCGTGCTCTTCTTTACATTTTGTTTTGATTTTGCTTTAAAGAAATCTTCTTTTGTTTTATGCTTTATTATTTTTATAGTCACATTGTTTTATCACAATTTTTTTTTATTATCTGTTTTCGTTTTTATTATAAAATGAATAGATGAAAATGTAATGTCTTTCCTTGATCTCTTTGCTTTGAACTGTGTCACTGTGAATCATGAATTTCTTATTATTTATGTCCATGGAGCTTTTCAGCAACCCTCCTTTTTTTGGGGGACATGTCTTAAGGATGCGAAGGCAGTTAGAATAAGGTGTAAGCTTAGGGAAGAGGTGATTGTGAAATCTAAATATTAGATTTGATTTAGGTCTGATGTAGATTATGCAGGTCTGTATGTTTGTCTGTTTATAGCAGAGAATTATCTTGATTTTCCCTAGGCAAGGAAAATTTAAGATCACATTGGTACATTTGAGGTACTGATATTGTACTTGGATATGTGAATGCTACATTTAAAACTGGTTTATTTTATCAAATATCAAGTTTTTCAAATTGCTGATTTTACTGTGAGATACTGGTATTTGCAGTTATATATAATTGTGTTGTAATATATGCCCTTAATGTAGTTTGAATGGTATTGAGAGGACAGTATTT
>NC_091587.1:2359964-2372464 GCF_042767895.1 Penaeus vannamei | reverse complement strand
CCGTTTGCTTGTCACAGACACCAACAGTGGCCTGCCCTCCCGAGAGGTCATGACCCGGAGACAAGTCATTGGTTACAATGAATTCTCAGAGGCTGAAGATGACCCCTTGTGGAAAAAATATCTGGGACAGGTTAGTGCATTTTGTATGTCTTGTTTCCACATTAAGATTTTGTTTGTTTTATGGTAAGAATCCAAAGTTTGCTTATAACTGTACTATTGTCATATTAACAGACTTGTTCTCACTTACTATCATTGCTTTGTTTTTTTTTTTTTACAGTTCAAGGAACCTCTAATCCTCCTGTTGCTGGCTTCAGCCTTTGTTTCTCTGTGTATGAGCCAGTTTGATGATGCAGTTGTTATTACACTTGCTATTGTGATTGTTGCAACGGTTGCTTTCATTCAAGAACTTAGAACAGATAAAGCTCTTGAGGAATTGAAAAAGCAGGTAAGCTTATATGAGTTCACTGAGGATATTCATATAGTATTGATATGATTTTCTATTGTAAAAGGTAATTTTTATATAATATTTTACTATTTTTGTATATTGCATATACAACGTGTTAGGATGGTAAAAAGAGCTAAAGATTTATTTCTTATGAAAAGGAAAAAAAAATGTAGATAAAGTATGAATGAGAATGAATATTACAGATTTTCATTCATCATTCATACCTTTTCTACATTTGTTGCAATGAATACAGTTCAAATTATTTTGAGTAAATGAGGAATGCTATGTCATGTCTATATACATTTATATATTTCCAGTTAGTCCTCTGGTAGAGAATTTTAAACAGTATTTAATTATCATTGGCAAGAATTTTAACATATATTTGTTTTCAGGTACCCGTCACCTGCATGTGTCTCCGTGATGGTAATGTTAATGAATATCAGGCAAGGGAGCTGGTTCCTGGGGACCTCGTCCATCTTAACATTGGGGATCGAGTCCCAGCTGATTTAAGACTCTTTGAAGCCTATGATCTCAGTATTGACGAATCCAGTTTCACAGGAGAAACAGAGCCAGCTAGCAAGGTGTGTAAAGTTCTTTTCCTGTGTTGATATGTGACTGTTACAGTTGTGTGTAATGTGACTGTCATAGATATCTGGATCATGTCAAATAATATATGTATATATATTCTTATATCCCTCATGTTGATCTCATTTCCAGGCTTTATACTTTTAATAGAATTAAGAATTAAAAAGTGATTTGTAACCCTTGCTTCCAGAATAATAATATCGTCACCACAAGCACCTATGGAACCTCTGGAAGCCTTGCCAATATTGCATATATGGGGACTTTCGTTCGTACCGGCCGAGGCAAAGGTATTGTTATCAGCACTGGAGAAAAGTCTCAGTTTGGCGAGCTGTTCAAAATGATGATGGAAGAGGAGGCTCCCAGAACCCCTCTCCAAAAAAACATGGATGAGCTGGCCAAGAAACTCTCCATATTTTCCTTCTGCTTCATTGGGGTTGTGTTTGCTCTTGGACTGTACCAGGGCATTCCCGTTCACAAGGTTGGCAGGCTGTAGCATTTTTTGTTCTTCATTCTAAGATGTAGATGATGATTGCTATTTTGAAATATACTTTAATTTACATGGCTGTATTTAAGTATATTAAAAAAAGTTAAAGGATGCAAAAATATTTTCATCACCAATTTATTATACTATGATTCAAGTTCATATCACCCTCTTTCAGATCTTCAATATTGCTGTAAGTTTAGCTGTAGCAGCAATACCAGAGGGCTTGCCCATAGTTGTGACAATGACACTCTGTCTCGGGATTCGTCGTATGGCCCAGCGCTCTGCTTTAGTGAAAGGTTTACATACAGTGGAAACTCTTGGTTGTGTCACAACAGTGTGTTCTGATAAAACTGGAACTTTAACAAAGGTAATATTTGTGTAATTAGACTGATTATGTTCAGTCAGGTTGGATGGAATCTTTTGATATCTTTTTTCCCAATGCTTGGCAGAGTAATTATGTCAGATATCGACTTATTTTTTTTGGTTCACGTGTTTCTGTAAATTATTTCCATATTCATTTATGTAAGAACGCCTTCAACTTGTTAGCATATGTAAATTCATTTAAAAATACAGCAGTATGTTTACTTCTCATTACTTTTTATTGGTAAGCCAAGTTTATCTTTATGAAATTTGATGGGTCATATGTTGCTGTTGTGTTTTAGTGCTTTATAAAGTAATCCAGCATGTTAAATTCTTTCCACACAGAATGAGATGACTGTAACATCCATCATCACATCAGAGGGCGATGAATGCCATGTCACCGGAGTAGGCTATTCGTCTGATGGCTGCATTGTGTTCGAAGGAGGCTACTCTGACCTTGCTAATGAGGCAGTCACGAAGCTTCTGGAAACAGGTCAGTTGCTTGATTGCTTCGTTTTGTAGGCTACTTGTATGAGGATACGTTTTGTCTTTGATCTTTTGTCATGGGAGTTTGTTGTACCAATTTATTGTGAATTTGGGTAATTTTATTATTATTTTAATGGAAAATATGTTTTTATGTTTGAAGCTTGCATATTGTGATTTATCTATATATTTATTCTTATAATGTGTTCCAAAATGTTCCAAAATTAAGGTTATTTATGGAGACATTTTTGTTGGTTGTGTTATTCATTTAATTATGCTAAGATAAGCAAACTTTTTAATAAGTTTGTTTGCTGTTTCATTTCCTGCACTTTTGCTTTAAAAGCATTCCAGTGTAATGATTTTATACATGAAATATTTGAAATGTATAATGCAAAACAAAAGTAAACTCCTGGAAAGTAACTACATTCATATACATGCTGACAAATGGCAAAAAATATACCATTAAAAAAAAAATTAAATGCAGTTAAGTTGGGAATTATAGCATGACTAACAAGAGATGTATATACTGATAGCCTACATGTAGTTTCCAAAATTACAGAAGAAGATTAGAGTGTAATATTACCTGTGACAAAAGTATACCCCAGGAAAGTAAATACAATCATACACGTAGTCACTGTGCCTATGATTAGGCCCTTGCAGAAGTGACCAGGAGGGGATCGTCATTTTTGTGCCCACAAGTATGAATGTAAGATCAAATAAGCAACCCTCAATTTATTCTTTAGGAGGCATTTTGTAGGAAACTAAGGGAATGATAGCCACCGTCCCCCTCCAACACTCATAAGACCTTCATAAGCCATTGTCTTGATGTTTATTTGGAGGTAGTTGATGGTCTCCTCCCATCCACTTCCACATAGGCCGAATCATGAATGTCTTGCTACTTTGCCATCAGCTGTGGGCACACATATGAAAGTGTTTACTTCTCAAGGTGTACATTTAGTATACATTTTGTCTCAAATAGTATTATAGTCTTACCATTATTGTCTACTTTTGGCAAATGTATGTATGCTATTGGGATACATGCCTCATGTCATGTTACAAGTCCCAGTTACTTTTAATTTATTCTTATGAGATCTTGTGTATCATTAATTGCCTTTTCACTTTTCATTGCATTTGTGGTCCATATTTACAATGAATAATGAGGACTCCCTGTATCCTTTTTTTTTTTTCTTTCCACACACTGTTGTGGGGTGACTTAATATGTACTTGTGAGTGTCCCCGAACTAATCTGAACCTGCAAGATAATTACCCCTGATGTGTTTTTGTCTAAAATTTGTGTTTTATTAACTTATAGCAGATTTTTCCTGAATCTTATTCTTGTGCTTGTATTGTTTTTCAGGTGCTGTATGTAACAATGCAGAGATAGTTGGGGATCAGCTGCTGGGACAGCCCACAGAAGGAGCTATATTGGCTGCCGCTATCAAAGTAAGTGTTATTTTTCTAAACAGGGGTGATGTTTATAGATGATGGGTTTCAGGTTTTCTATCATTTTTGTTACAGATAGCGATCTTTATAATGAATTTTTAACATTTCAGCATGGTGTGTACAATGCCCGAGATAAGTACCAAAGGTTGGAAGAAGTGCCTTTCAGTTCTGAAACCAAGATGATGTCAGTCAAAATCAGAAATAAAAAAGTAAGTCATATATATGTCTCTCCCTCCTGCTTGTTCTGTCTGTCTCGGTATCTGAGTTTATATTCTCTGTCTCTCTCTCTCTCTGTCTCTCTCTCTGTCTCTGTCTCTCTCTCTGTCTCTGTCTCTCTCTCTGTCTCTGTCTCTCTCTCTGTCTCTCTCTCTGTCTCTCTCTGTCTCTGTCTCTCTGTCTCTGTCTCTCTGTCTCTCTGTCTCTGTCTCTGTCTCTGTCTCTGTCTCTGTCTCTGTCTCTGTCTCTGTCTCTGTCTCTGTCTCTGTCTCTGTCTCTGTCTCTGTCTCTGTCTCTGTCTCTCTCTCTCTCTCTCTCTCTCTCTCTCTCTCTCTCTCTCTCTCTCTCTCTCTCTCTCTCTCTCTCTCTCTCTCTCTCTCTCTCTCTCTCTCTCTCTCTCTCTCTCTCTCTCTCTCTCTCTCTTTTCCTCCCTTCCTCTCTCTCTCTTCTTCATCCAATTTTCTGCTTGTTTCCATTATATTATCTCCTTTCCCCCTTTTTTCTCCTCTATCTATTTCTTTCTCTTTTTTCATTCCCTCTGCTACACCCACATCCTCACCATCACATCGCTCATTTTGTACAATTGTTCATATTTTTTACTGGCATCCATAGCTGTTTGTTTCTTTATTAATTTGATATTCTGTCCCATAGACTGGGGAAGTGGAGTGGCTGGTTAAAGGTAGTGTTGATGCTGTTCTGGCATCATGCACCCAGTATAACCAGAGCATGGCTACCCTCCCATTGTCCCAGGAGAAATGTCAACAGATCAAGTCAGCTTGCATAGATCGTGGAAGGCAAGGACTCAGAGGTCAGTAAGAAGCGTAACAGGGTAGTGTAATGTATGATGTAAAGGATGTTCAACCATCCTCTCACATCTGAAGTGACTGGCTGTGTTTTTTCCCCTTATATCTTTCCTTTGTAAGGAGTATATATGCCATTTCATGAGAATCTTTCTCAGGTTGGATTGCATCATTTGATAATTCTTGTAAATGCGATGAACCTTATTAAAACTTTAAAATGAAAGTATCTCATCTTCCTTTGACTGAAATTTGTTTTGGCATTTAGTTGTTGGGATTGCACGAGGTCCGTCCCCAAGTGAGCTGAGCTACATGGGTATGGTTGGCATAATGGACCCCCCACGTGAAGGAGCCAGATCTTCTGTTACTACTCTCCAGTCTACAGGAGTTAGTGTCAAGATGGTGACTGGTGATGCGCAGGAGACTGCATGTGCTATTGCCCAAGCAGTCGGTCTTAGGGTATGTAATCCTGGTGTCTATAAACTTGTGAATATTTGAGATGTACACTGCCACTTTTAATCCTTTCGTGCATCTAATCTTGCCATGATGCACTAAGCCTGTATGGTGGGTGGTAAGAATCGATGCCATGTGGGTTACCATTTTATTCTTAGATTTTTCACGTGTGTGTTTGTGTTTGATTGTTTATTTGTTTTATTGGTTTGTATATTTTTTGTGTATTCACTATTATGTTTTGTTAATCCAATAGGTTGGGCCTGGTACTGTGTATTCTGGTGATCAAGTAGACAGCATGGATGAGCGGGTATTACTTGGGATCATTCAAGATGCTACAGTGTTCTACAGAGTGTCACCCAGGCACAAGCTGCGAATTGTTAAGGTAAGTTTATTTATTGATTATATGAAATTTGTCAAAGATGATTTGCCAAAGATATTTCAAAATATTTCTTGCTTCATTCCACAGTTCAAAGTATTGTTTGTGCCAGTTTATTAGGCATAGCAACCTAAAGGACATATAGGGTAAGGATAAATCATTTGTAATAAGTTTGTATATGCTTATGCTGATAATAAAATTCTGAGGTATTTTCTATTTTTATAGGCACTTCAAGACAGAGGAGAAATTGTCAGTATGACAGGTGATGGCGTTAATGATGTGGTAGCCCTAAAGCGTTCTGATATCGGCATAGCCATGGGCAAAATGGGTTCAGCTGTCAGCAAAGAGGCTGCAGATATGATCCTTAATGATGATAATTTTACAACCATTTTGTAAGTTCTGTTTTACTACTAAATTTGGAATGCAAGTCTGTAATTCTAGTTTGATGAGTGAGTGATGCTAATGTGTGATGCTAATTAGACTAGAATGGGAAAAGTAAGTTTAATGTACTTAATTGTGTAAGCAATATAATGACATAAATATTACTGGATAATAGGACTTTCAAAATTACAATTGAGTTTGGCTGATTTTATTGTCTTATATTTCATTTTTATGTGTTCATGGATATATCGGTCCATTCATTCCCATGAATTAGATATAAAATATCATTGTACAAGACCAGCTCGTTATTAGATGTATAACCTGCTGTCACCATTCAGGGCAGCCATCGAGGAAGGCAAGTGCATCTACCACAACATCACCAACTTCGTACAGTTCCAAGTGAGCACCAGCCTTGTGGCCCTCAGTCTCATTGCTCTTTCCACGCTCTTTGGGTTACCCAGTCCTCTCAACCCTATGCAGGTGAGATTATTTGTGTTTGTAAATTACAATTTGTTTCATTGTTTTTTTTATATAATTTCAGTAATTCAAAGGATAAGATAGAGATAGAGATATATTTAGAGATAGAGATATATGTAGAGATAGAGATATATTTAGAGATGGAGATATATTTAGAGATGGAGATATATTTAGAGATGGAGATATATTTAGAGATGGAGATATATTTAGAGATGGAGATATATTTAGAGATGGAGATATATTTAGAGAGAGAGAGAAAGAGAGAAAGAATTGGCTTGTAAACACATGCCAAGTTCATGTAATTTTGGTATATTAATTATGTTTGCACAGATGGGTCCCCGAATATTTAAACCAATGCTGTGGAAAATGTTGTGTTTTTGGTAGTTTTGTTTTGGCAAATGTCTCTGCATATAGATGGCTTCACAATTGCTCAGCTACAAGGAATCAATTAGTAGATCCTGTTGTCTCGCAAGATTTCTCCTTTTCTTCAAAAAAAAGAATAATGCTGTCAATATTTCTGATAATCAAGGAAAAAGGTGAAGATGTGTGATAGGTAATACTAGTAATTAACTCCTGGGTGACTGAGTAGTATTACAGACTATGTGTATAGACAATTGAAAAATTAAACACCTGGCAGCATTGGGCTAAGTCACTGCCAAGATCCTACCTGTTTACCCTTTTTCATTATTTTTAGAGTATATTTTTTTTCTTTTATTGTTATAGTATTGTTAGTAGCATTATTTTAATCACAATGTCAATAATGATAATGATAGTAATAGTAGCATTATTAATAGTATTAGGGGAAAAAATTAAAATGAAAAAATAGGGTAATCAGCTTAAGCACGTAGGCCTACTAATTGACTAAGCACTTGTGGAGCCATCTGTATGTAAACAAAATTCACGGAACAAAAATACCAAGGATAGTGCCTTAACCCAGCACCAATGGGTTGATAAATAAAGATGAAATGGTGTGCCATGGAAGGAATAGTTGAAACATAAAAGGTAAATGGCTATTTGCCACACTTTGCAAGAATTCTTATTTTGTACTTGTGCTTGCATGGTTGGTTAAGGATGACAAAGCAGTATACAGGAATTAGAGTGGGTTTAAGGCTAAGAAATTTGGCACACGGTAGTAGAATTACTTTATTATATTCCCTGTCTCCTGTTAACAGAGAAGACACGGAAGAAGAAAGAAAGAAAGAGGAAGCGGGAAAAAAAATGTGGGGAAAACAGTCCACCACATATTGAGAGGCTATGCTTAATCAAGCAATCTCAGATTAAGTGTAAAAGCTCAAAATATAATGAGTTGAGTATTCTCTTTTTTTTTCTGTGTACCTATTCTTTATTTTGCTTTCCTTTTCTCTCTCTGCAGATTTTGCTGATCAATGTCATCATGGATGGCCCTCCAGCCCTGACTCTTGGGATGGAGCCTATAGATGAAGACGTGAAAGTCCAGCCTCCCAGAGACACCAAGAAGGACCTCATAACGCCCAAAATTATCCGCAATTGTGTCATCTCAGCTACTGTTATCATCTGTGGGACTATGTGGGTCTTTAGGTAAGTTAACATTTCTTTTTGTTTTTCACTTTTTTTTTTTTTCCATTTCTCTCTTAAATGTTATAGTTTTACATTTTGTTTTTCTTTCTAATTTGGCTTTGTAGAAACTCATGCATTTTTTAGTTTCCCCCTCGAAATTGTGACCTAAAAAGTGTTTCAGATTTTCTTTGAAGTAGTTGGTAATATATTGTACCAGTACTCATTATGTAATATATTTTCATATATTGTTGTGTGAATTTTATTGCATATTAAAGTCCCTACCTAAGAAAGAGAAATAGATTTCCTTTTTTTTCTGCCTTTTTCATAACTTTCATCCATCAACAATTCACACTAAGCTTATCAGAGTTTCTAATTGGGGCTACCCCATTTACTCTTGCCAATTTATTTATTTATTATTTATTTTTTTCCAAAATATATATTTTAGTCATATTTGATGCTATTATGGACCATTTTAGATATATTCTGTTATATTATTCACCTTAAGCTATCAATATGTTTATAATAGGCAGAAAAAGGACTTGCCAGAATAATAGCAGCTGCACCCCCTCCTTTGCTTCCCAAAACTACAAGAATTGGGGAGAGTTTAGTATACACAGCCGATGTCCTGGGTCCAGAGCTGAGTTGATGGCTAACGGGTTATTAGCTGTTCACAGTGATCCCATACTGTAGTAATTTTATATGCCACAAGACACTAATCTATTGCATGTAGTTTCACTTTCTTCAAAAGATAGGAGTACAAGGATAAGGAGCAAAGGTCATAATCCCCCTCTCCCAACAAAAAAATAAATAAAAGTGAAAAAATTAATTGATAAGTAAAGATTTTTAAAAACTTGATGGTCCCTTCAAATATTATTCATTTTCTAGTTGTTAACTGATGTCCACAGTTAACCAAGATGTAAATACATATATTGCAACATTTGGCATGAAGATGAGTATCCCTGACCTCTATGGTATTATATTTGGGTGGTGAGACTAATTTTAGTCCTAAGAGGTAGCTGACTGTTATTGTTATATCACAGGTCTGAAATGATGGATGGTGTGGTGACAGCCCGAGACACGACAATGACCTTCTCTTGCTTCGTAATGTATGACATGTTCAACGCCATGTCATGTCGCTCTGAAGGCAAGTCAGTCCTGGAGATTGGCCTCACAAGCAACTGGTACTTATTTATAGCTTTAACAGCTACCATAGGCTGTCTGCTTGGTGTGGTCTACATGCCTTTTCTGCAGTGGGTGTTCCAGACGGAAGGCTTGCATATCACCGACTGGATCTACCTCCTGTGTCTAACCTCCACTGTGCTGCTGGTGTCTGAGCTAAGGAAGTTCCTGGACCGCCGGCAGGAGTATTCCAAGGGCATCCTGAAGAAAGGCTTTTGGGTGTCCAAAAAAGCCAAGGCAAACTGGATGGATGCTGTGTAGTTGATACTTTTTCTATTTTTATTCTGATATCAGTAGAGACCCTTTTTGTAACAACAAATATGATCAAGGCATGAACTGTGAAAATGAACCAGAGATTTGGCAGGTCATTTTGATTTTGATATCCTGTTAGCTTGCTTATATATATATATATATATATATATATATATATATATATATATATATATATATATATATATATATATATATATATATATATATATATATATATATATATATATATATATCTTTCTTTTTATTTTTTTATTATTATCATCTGCCTTAGAAATCTGTACTTGAGGTATCATTATTAGTCATTTCACCTTTGTATTATTCATAGAATGATTCCTAAATGCAGATACTTTAACTGAAATGTGATATGCATAAGTTCGAACTAACATAAGTGTCAAGAAGATATTTCATGATTCTTCTCTGCTGCAAGCTTAACCATTTTTTCATTTAATGTTGAGGTATTCAGTTTTTTCCTAGTGATCTGAAAAGTGAATTATTGAGAACAGCGAAGAGATGGCCATAAATCTTAATAGATTAGTTGTTCTTTCTTGTTTATTTGCGCGTAAATGATTGGGATCCATTATTTATTGAAAAGATAAGGACTACGAAAGGGTTCATATATCCTTCTCTTAAACTAGTCACGGTCACTGACAAGAGACACACTAATTTAAAAAAGGATATGTAAACCCTTTCATAGTGACACCAAAAAGAAAGGAGAAACTTTTATTTGAAACTGAATCTGTTTTTATTTTCTTTTTAAAGTTGCTTGAATGAAGACATATTCTACTAAATCCTTTTGTGTATATGTTTATATTTTTAGTTATCATTACGGGTATGTTTCCACTCTCAGTCCCTGTGTTAGACTTTTAATGTTGATTTAGGACATGATTTTGTAAATATCTTCACTGCTAGGCCTCTTTTTGCCTTTTATTTGATTAGCCATAGGATGAACAATTGTGAAGATGGAAATTATTTACTCAAGAGTTACAGAATAGATCAGAGAAGCAGTGATAATATATATACTCAACTCCACACATGTAGTATAATACAATAGTTCATAATTATTTTTATTCTGAAAACAGAAAAGGGTCACTATATCCATGATTTGCAAAGAAAATTCATTTCAATTGGATTATTTTTCAGCCAATAATGAATGAGCTGCCGGATATGCTATGGCTTGAAAATTTGTTGAACCTCTCAAGTGTACTTTCAGAGGGAGGGAGACGGTTTTTCATTTTTTATTTAGGGACTGTCAAATTCTACAGAAACGTCAACCATATGTACATAAACCATTTCACACCTAATTGTATTTGGCTTGGCTGCACGTTTCAACAGCAAGTAAAAGTAAATGCACTATTGTCGTAACCATTAGTAGACCTTTTTGATCCAAGCTTCTTTTACTGTCATTGAGCGAATTAGGTAGGTATATATATATATGAACTACATTAAGGATTTATGAAGCATATCTCAAAACGGTAAAAAAAATAGGGAAGAAAAGCTCTATCTTTCTCATGATTTGAATGATAGGCAAGATTGGTTGTGTTAATATTGTCGTGTATTTGGCATCTTCCCCTATTTTTGAGCTGTCGATTATTAAGACACATTTCATCATACTTCATTGTCTCCCTCGAGATTTATATTCGCTATGCATTTTTATAATAATCCAATAGCTAAGTGTGATCTGAACTTATGTATAATAATATTTGCTTTTTGTTTGCATTTCTTAAAGTACATAATGGAGGTTACCAGTTCAGACGTCTTTTTTTTTTTTCATATATAGAGGTTGAATACAGTGTTTTAATACCTATTTTATAATTTTATGTGATGAAGAGAAACATTTTAAATTTTGCTTGGCATAGGTTTATGAATCACATAGCAAAGCAACTTTCATAGATAATGGTATTTTATGGTTACATACACATGCATACACATACCTTTACTCACACATTTACATGCAGTGACACTTGACAGATTGGATGTAATTAGATGCAGCTTCTGGAATACATCTGAATTTCTTAATTTTTACTGAAAAAAAGACGAAGTAGATATGACAGCATACTAGGCTATCAGCATATGTAAAAAAAATTGTGTAGCATATAATTTTGTCCAGATACATATGTATGCTGCGCTCATTTTTGTTGCTGCTTGTTAGCCTAACTTCAAATACTTTTTTCATGATAATAATTATCTCGGAAAATTAAATACTGCATACCTGTGTGTGTGTGTGTGTTGTGTATGTGTGTGTGGTGATGTTCATGTTTATGAATACTTCTCACACTAAGCCATATGGTTCTGAAAGAGCATCAACTAGAAAAGTGTTTTTCTGTAACTATGTAAGATTTTGGCACTTTCACACTGTCTTAAATATTTTTCATGTACATAAGACAATCAGTAAAGTTGCTCTATTTTACAAATGAGGTTGTGTTCGGTTATTGATATGGAATACAAGAAGAGTATATTTATTTTGGATTTTTTTTTTTTCTTAACTTTAGGAAGGTTGTCTTCACTATTTTTAACTAATATCTTTCTGCATTTCTGTTGTATGTACCAAAATTGTTTGCTGTAAAGCAACGGTAAATCTATTGTTTCCACACTTAAATCTAAATGTATAGCTGCAGCAACTGTGATGGAATAGATGTATTTGTTCTTGGTAATATGTACCACTCTTGCTTGAATGCCACACTAAGTGTTATCATACAAACCGCTTGTCCAGGCTTCTCTTAAAGTGGTTCTGATGTTTTGTCAAGCAGAACATGGCGATATTTGAGGCTGTTACAGAAAATTGTATGTTTAGCTTTGCCTCATAAGAGTCCATTTTTAAGGTCCCTGGTAATGTTTGGCAACACACATTACTGTCTGTGTACTTGTGCATTTAAGCGTGCTTGTGCGTTTTAGCATGCTTTGTGTGTGTGTGTGTGTTTTACAGTCAAGAACAAAATTTGTAAAATAGCTTTCAAAATCCCTCTCAAAGTCAAATTGTGGCCCTTCTTCATTGCAGTAAGAGGGTTTTGAAGC
>NC_091587.1:2351753-2354464 GCF_042767895.1 Penaeus vannamei | reverse complement strand
CTTTTCTTGTTTTTTTCTTTCGTTGTCTTGGCGGTGACTTTTCTGTCTGCTATAGAATATTTTACGTATTTTGTAACATTTGTCGTAAAAAAAACGAGTTGTAAGAGAGAGAGAGAGAGAAAAAAATACTAGAAATTAATTATTCATCATATTTTTTTTCTCCATTATTATTATTAAAAGGAAGGTTAATATCCTTCTCATCGTGTATAATGAGTCGGTCATTATGCATTCGCAGCGGGCGCCGAGTGTGCACGAGGCGAGTCGGTTGTTGTTGTTGTTGTTACAAGAGAGATGTCCCGATCTGGGGTCTGGCGCCTCGCATTCCCGCCCGGGTTGGGGGCTCCGTGTGTAGGAGGCTGAGATAGGCCGCCCTCCGCCCCCCGCCCGCCCCCTGTCCCCCTGTCCCCTGTCCCCCTGGCCCCTGTCCCCCGCCCCCCGCCAGCCCCCTGTCCCCCGCCCGCCCCCTGTCACCCGTCTCCCGTCCCCGCCCGCCCCCGCCTCCTGTCCCCTGTCCCCTGTCCCTCTGTCCCCCACTCCCTGTCCCCCGCGCTCCCTTGTCCCCACGCCCCCTTCTGCTTTCAAAGCTGCCCAAGATGGAGGGGTGGTAATTAGGGCGTGGGGGTGAATGGGGGAGGGAGGGGAGAGGTTGAGGGATGGGGGTGAAGGAGGAAGCGAGAGGGATGGGGGATAAGGGTTGGGGAGGAGGGGAGATGTTGAGGGATAGGGGAAGGGGTTGGGGGCAGGATAGAGGAGGAGAGAGGTTGAAGGATAGAGGAAGGGGTGGGGTTGGGGGAGGAAGATGGAGGTGAGGGGAAGGGAGAGGTTGAAGGATAGGGGTTAGGATTGGAGGGGAGGATAGAGGAGGGGAGAGGTTGAGGGATAGAGGAAGAGGTTGGGGGAGGGATAGAGGAGGGGGAGAGAGGCTAAGGGGGAAATAGGCTCAAAGAGGTGGAGTATGTAAGAGGGTTAGGAGGCTAAGGATAAGGGGCTAGGGTGATAATAAGAGGTGCGAAGAAGGAGGGAGACAGAGAGAGGTGAAGGGGTGGCCGAGGGAAGTGGTTCTTCACAGGGTCCTGCCCGGGCGGCATTAGAGGGCAAAAGGGGTGAGGGGGCAAGTTGGGTCAAGAGAGTGCTGCAAGAAGGAGGAGGAGGAAGGTTGAAAGGTTGGATGAAGGGGAGGGGGAGGGGGGGGGTTAATGGGATGGAGGATTGGGTGGAGATAGCTAATGGAGGAGGAAGAAGGGGAGAAGGTGGGAAGGGGGTGGGGTTTTGGGGTGGTAGAAGCGAAAGGGAGGGGGTGGTGAAGGGATGGATAGATGGGTGGATAGATGGAGGGATTGGGATAAAGGGAGGAAATGGGGGCGAACGGAAGGGATTAAGGGAAGGCGTGGATTTGTGTGCGAATAATTTTAGCATTATTTCATTTTTATTTTTGTATTATTTTTTATTTATTTACTATTATTATTTTTTGTCTGGTGTCGCTTTGAAGGCAAAGTGAGGGAGGGGAGAGGTGGGCAGGGAAGGGGAGGGGAGGAGGCTGGCGTCAGGGAGATCAGGGCTTGGGGGGGGAGGAGGCGGGAGGGAGAGGGTAGAGGGTAGAGGGGTAGAGGGCATTAGGGTGTCAGGCCATTTTGGGGTCATCGTTGATAGGAGTGAGAGGTCTTGATAGCGCCTCGCTGTGCCGGATACGCTGGGGGTTCGTGGGGGCTTTTTTATGACCTCCTTTATGGCGCCGCCGGGGGTTCGATCTCTCATTGATTCGGACTTTGGGGAGGAGGGGGATGGGGAGGGTGGAAGCGGAAGGGGAAGGGGCAGGGGAGGGAAGGTGAGTGGAGGGGAGGAGGGGGGATAGGGGAGGGGAAGGGGGCAGGAGAGACTGGAGGGGAGTGGAAGGGAGGAGAGGGGTGTAGGGGACTGGAAGTGGAGGGAGAGGGAGTAGGGGGGAGACTGGAAAAAGGGGGGAAGGGAATGGGTAGGAGGGGGCTGGGGTAGGGGAAGGGGCGGGGAGAGACTGGAGGGGGAGGGGGCGGATTGGGTAGACTGAAGTGGAGGGGAGGTGGAGGGGGAGAAGATGGGGTGGAAGAGATGGTCAGGAGAGGGGAGGGAGGGTCTAGGGAGAGTGTGGGACTGAAGTGAAGGGGAAGGGAGGGGGAGGGGGGAGACTGGAGTGAAGGGAAGGGTCAGGAGGGAGAGGGGGGAGGGGGAGGAGGCTGGAGTAAAGGAATGCGATTGAGAAGTTTGCTCTCTGCGTTGCCTCTGTGTTTGCATTTGTTATTTATTTATTTATTTATTTATTTATTTATTGTCTATCAACAGCATTCTCTTCCCCCCTTCTGCGAATGTTGTCTTCGAGTTAATTTCTCGTATTTTCTCTCTCGCTATTCCTTTCACTTTTTTTTTATTGTTTCCCTTGGCATGTTGACTGCCGGGTTGAATGCAGTGGTTGGTGCGGTTTCCCCTTCCTCTCTCTCCCTCCTCCTCCCTCCTCCCCGTCCCTCTCCCCCGCATTCCCCTCCCTCATCTCCTCCTTCCCTCTTCCTGTTTCCTACCTCTCTCCACTGCCCCTCCCCTCTCCTCCTCTCTTTCCTTCTCCCTTCGCCTCTCTCCTCCCTCCCTCTCTCTCATTCCCCTCCCTCCCTCCCTCACCCCCTCCTCCTCCCCCTCCCTCCCCTTCTTCTCCCCATTCCCCCTTTCGCTTTTTTTTAGCCATG
>NC_091587.1:2336753-2346753 GCF_042767895.1 Penaeus vannamei | reverse complement strand
TTGGCCAGCGGCGTGAATGAAGACTATTTTGTTGTTGTTGTTTTTGTTGTGTGTTAGTGTGTTAGTGTGTGTGTGTGTTAGTGTTTGTGTGTGTGTGTGTGTGTGTGTGTGTGTGTGTGTGTTAGTGTGTTAGTGTGTTAGTGTGTTAGTGTGTTAGTGTGTGTGTGTGTGTGTGTGTGTGTGTGTGTGTGTGTGTGTGTGTGTGTGTGTGTGTGTGTGTGTGTGTGTGTGTGTGTGTGTGTGTTTGTGCGTGTCTGTCTGTGTGTGTGTGTGTCTGTGTGTGTGTGTCTGTGTCTGTGTCTGTTTATGTGTGTTGTGTGTGATGTACGTCGTACGTAAGCAAGCGAGTCCGTGCGTCTGTGCACGTGTTTAGAAAGGTTGTCGAAAGGCCTGGTGGCTGGGGGCGAGGTGGAGAGCAGCAGGTGATGGGTGCGGTGGTATGCAGAGTGTGTTTGTGGGGGGTGGGGTGGGGTGGGGTGGGGGGCGAGGTATCAGCGGTGGATAGTAGCTAATTGTGGAACGTGGTGGAAGAATGGGGTGGATTTTTACCATGGATTGAAAAGCTGATTGAGATGGAGAGAGTTTAGGGAAAGGTCGGAATGTACGAGGTAAACAAACGGAAGATTAGCAGAACAAGCTGATGGACAAGAGTGCATAAATGGGATTAAACGAGTCCAGAAAAAAACCTTGCTTCTGTAGGATGATATGAGATGAGATAGTCTGTTCTTGGAGGGAGAGAGAAACAAACTTAATAAAGAGATGGAAAGATTAAAAGTGCATAAATGTGATGAAATGATTAAAAGTATGTTTATGTGATGAAATAAGATAAAGTGGTCTGTTCTTGTAGAGAGAAAAAAAGGAAAAAAGAGATTAAAAGATTAAAACTGCATAAATGTGATGAAATGAGATAAGATGATCTGTTCTCGGAGAGTGAATAAAATCTTGAAAACAGAGATTACAAACGACAGAATAATAGAATAAAAAGTGAATAAAATCTTTAAAAAAGAGATTACAAACGCCAAAATAATAGTATAAAAAAAGTCAAACATTCGCAGACTCAGTACGTGACTCAGACGATCGAGTGGGGTTTGGCTGTGGGATGAGGAACGGCAGTCATGGAATAGTAATGACGGAAGATGCACGGTGAGGAGGAGGAGGAGGAGGAATGATGGCATAAGATCCGGTCGTCCTGGTGTAAGATAAGGAATGGGATGCCTTATCAGGAGCGCCGAGGAAGGAGCAAGCGGGGCATGCACGGGGGGGAATGTGCTTGTCCCTCTCTGGCCTGAGAGGGAGGGGGGGGGGGGAAGAGAGGGAGGGATAAGGGAGAAAGGGGAGAGGGAGGGAGAGGAAGGGGGAGAGAGGAGGAAGAAAGAGAGGGAGAGGAGGGGGAAAGAGGAAGAGGAAAGGAAGGGAGAGGAGGGGAAAAGGAGGAGAGGAGGAGGAAAAGGAGGGAGAGGAGGGGGAAGGGAGGGAGAAGGAGGAAAGGGAGGGAGAGGAGGTGGGGGGAGAAGGAGGAAAGGAAGGGAGAGGAGGGGAAAGGAGGAAGTGGAAGTGGAGCTAGAGGTAAGGAGGGGGAGAGGAAGGAGAGAAAGGGGTGGAAGAGAAGTAAAGCAGAAAAGGGAAGGGGAAGCAGGGGAGAGAAAGGAAGGAATTGGGGCAATTACATAAGTGAGCATGTGAGAGAATGAGTGAGTTCGAAAATGGATAACCAACTTGACTAGAAGAATGAGGAAGAAGAAGACGCGGCTGGAGAGAAAAAACGAAGAAAGGGGGAAAGGAAAAGAGAAGAAGAAGAACGCGTCGATAGCGAAACCAGGAAAACCACCAGTAGGAGAGAGAGAGAGAGAGAGAGAGAGAGAGAGAGAGAGAGAGAGAGAGAGAGAGAGAGAGAGAGAGGGAAAGTAAGAGAGAGAGAGAAAGTGGGTAAGTCACCCCGCCCCTGCCTCCTCTGCCCCCGCCCCGCCCATACTGCTCTCCCGTGGCGTATCTCGGGAACACGTCGGCTGGTGCCGGTAAACGATCGCTTAGCAGACGGGGTCGCCATCGCCTTCGGATTATCGGCGGGACCGGTTGCGGGCGGCGGGTGCGGGGGCGGGGGGGGGTGGTAGGGGTAGGGCGGGGTGTGTTGGAAGCGGGTAGGGGTGGGTAAGGGGGAAGGGGTAGGGGGATGGGTAGAGTGGGGGTGCGGGAGGGTGGGTTGGAAGGGGTAGGAGGTAGGGGGAAGGGGGTAGGGGTGGGTAGGAGGTAGGGGGGTAGGGGAGATGGGTAGAGTGGGGTGCGAAAGGGGTTGGGGTGGGTAAGGGGTAGGGGGATGGGTAGATTGGGGTGCGAAGGGGGGTTGGGGTAGGAGGTTAGGGTAGCAGGTAGGGGGTAGGGGGGTAGGTGTAAGTGGTAGGGGGGTATTGGGGATAGGTGGGATGGGTAGAGTGGGGTGCGAAGGGGGATTGGGGTAGGAGTTAAGGGGGAGCGGGTTAGGGAGAGAGGGGGAGAAGGCGGAGGCATGGAGGTAAGAGGAGGAAGGGGAGAGGGTGGGAGGGGGAGGTAAGGGGAACGGGTTAGGGGAAGGAGAGAGAGGGGAGGGGGGAGGTATGGAGGTAAGGTGAGTGGGATGTTTATCTTGTGCTGTTGTGGTGGAGGCATTGGTAAAGTGCTTGTCTGCTTGCAACCTGGTCGTTACAGCTGGTGCCTGATAAGAAGTCCACGAAGCGAATGTCCAGCGCCTTTAGAATGTTGCGAATGCTATACGGTGACCGCACAGCCCCCCCCCCCTCTATGTTTCGCTCTTTCTCTTTCTCTTTCTTTCTTTCTTTCTTGCTTTCTCTTTCTTTCTTTCTCTTTCTTTCTTTCTTTCTCTTTCTTTCTCTTTCTTTCTCTCTTTCTCTCGCTCTCGCTCTGTCTCTCTCTCTGTCTCTCTCTCTGTCTCTCTCTCTCTCTCTCTCTCTCTCTCTCTCTCTCTCTCTCTCTCTCTCTCTCTCTCTCTCTCTCTCTCTCTCTCTCTCTCTCTCTCTCTCTCTATTCTCTCTCTCTCTATTCCTCTTCCTCTCCCTTCATTTCCCTCTCCTTTAACCCTTATCCTTCTCTCTCCCTCCTTCCTTTTTTCCTTCCTTCATCCATTCCCTTCTGTCCTTCCCTCCCTTTCTCCCCCTCTGTCTCTCCTCTCTTTCCATCTTCATTTCTTTTTTTCCTTCCTTGTTTTAAGGAACCACGAAAGAATGAAGGAACCAATAAGCAGGAAGGAGAGAGAGAATAGAGGGGATGGGGAGAGAAGAATAGAAAGGGGGGAGGGGAGGGGAGGGGATGCAATTACCAGTAGCTGTCTCTTTTCTCCCTTCTCCCTTCGTTGGATAGGGGGAGGGGGAGGGGGAGGGGAGAGAGAGAGACCGTAAGCATGGTGATTTGTAAGCCGGGTTGTGTAAGATTTTTTTGTGTGTGTGTGTGTGTGTGTGTGTGTGTGTGTGTGTGTGTGTGTGTGTGTGTGTGTGTGTGTGTGTGTGTGTGTGTGTGTGTGTGTGTGTGTGTGTGTGTTTCGGTTCTTCGATTTTTAGTGTTTCTCTTTTTTTTTTTTCTTTTCCTTTTTTTTACTTTGTTTTAAGTTATTTTCATTTTCTTGTTTCTTTTATTTTCTATTCCTTTTTATTTTGCGTTTCGTTCCTTAGATTTTTAGGTTTTCATTCTTTTTTCTTTTTTTTAACTTTATTTTTAAAAATTACTTTCTCGTTTTTTTTCTTTTCTTTTTCAGTTTTTTTTTTTCTTGCCTTCCGTTCCTTCGATTTTTAGGTTCCCCCCCCCCCTCCCCTTTTTTTTTTTTTCTTTTTTTCTTTTTTTTTTTTTTTTACATTCTTTTCCTTCTTTCTCCTCTAATGACCGGTGTCCACTCCGACGGCGCGACTTATCCGAGGGGCGCCGGGTGGGGGGGGGGGGGAGTCACTCTACGGGTTAAATGTTAATTGGGCCACCGGCGAGAGGAGCGGCCGAGCCTGATTTTGAGGGGGGTGGGGAGGGGGTTGTGGGGTGAGGGGGAGGAGGGGTTGGGTGGGGGGAGGAGGGATTGGGGGTTGAGGGTTGGGATGAGGGGGAGGAGGGTTGGGTTGGTGGATGGGGTTGAGGGTGAGGAGGGGAGGAGGGTTTGGGGTTGAGGGGTTTATGGATGGGGTAGGTAATGCTCGAGGTTGGAGGCTTGAGTGGAGGGGTGAGGTATGTTGAGAGGAAGTTGGGGTGGGTTTGGGAAGAGAGTGGGGGTGGAGGTGGAGGTGAGAGGGTGGGGGCTTTGGGAGTGGGAGGATGGCTTTGGCAAGAAGTTGGGGTGGGGGTTAGGGGGGTTAGGGGGGGTTCGGCGTTTGGAAAGGTGGGTTAGGGGGCCGGGGTGGACTAGGAGGCCGGGGTGGGCTTAGGGAGGCCGGGGTGGCTAGGGGTGGAGGTGGGCGAGAAGGACTGCCTAGACCGGTGATCACTGGGTTTTGGTAGAAACTTTTTTGTGTGTGATTGTGTTTTGGAGTGTGTGTCCATGTGGATGTGTGTGTGTGTATGTGCATGTGTGTATGTTTATGTGTGTGTGTGTGTGTGTGTTTGTGTGTGTGTGTGTGTGTGTGTGTGTGTGTTCTGTGACTTTGTGTGTGTTTGTGTGTGTCTATGTGGATGTTTGTGTGTGTGTGTCTATGTGGATGTTTGTGTGTGTGTGTGTGTGTGTGTGTGTGTGTGTGTGTGTGTGTGTGTGTGTGTGTGTGTGTGTGTGTGTGTGTGTGTTCGTTTGTGTGTGTGTGTGTGTGTTCTGTGACTATGTGTGTGTTTGTGTGATATGTTTGTACGTATGTTTTTTTTTATGTATCTCTTTGTGTGTATTTTTCCTCGTCTGGCGAAGGGAAGGAACAGGTTATCTCAGACATTGTGCTTGTCGACAGTAAGTAATGTATGCACTAAGGTGTGGAAAGGGGGGGAGGGGATAATGGGAAGAAGGGGGGGGGGATGCTGCGAATGCCAATCTCCTCCTCCTCCTCCCCCCCCTTTCCTACCTCTGCTCCTACTCATCTGCAAGCCTAGTGCCCTTATCAACCAGCGCTTCCTCACTCTCTCTCTTTCTCTTTCTCTCTTCCTCTCTCTTTCTCTATCTCTCTTTCTCTCTCTCTTTCTCTATCTCTCTTTCTCTTCCTCTGCCTCTCTCTCTCTCTCTATCCTTATCTCTCTTCCTCTTCCTCTGCCTCTCTCTCTCTCTCTCTCTCTCTCTCTCTCTCTCTCTCTCTCTCTCTCTCTCTCTCTCTCTCTCTCTCTTTCTTTCTCTCTCGCTCTCTTCTTCTTCTTTCTCTTTCTTTCTCCTCTGCCTTTACTCCCTCACTCCATCCATTCCCTCTATCTCCCCGTCACTTTCTCTCACTTTCACTATATACATACCACACAGGCTACCGCCACTGGTAGACATTTACTCCTCTCACTTCGGTTCCATTCCTTCTTCCTCCCTCCTCCTCTTCTCCTCCTCCTTCCTCCTCCCTCCTCTTCTCGTCCCTCCTCTTCTTCTCCCTCCTCTCCCTCTCTTCTTTCTCCTCCCTCTCTTCTTTCTCCTCCTCCTGCTCCTCCTCTTTCCCCTCCTCTCTCTCTCTCTCCTCCTCCTCCTTTCCCCCCTCCTATTTTTTTCTTTTCATCCTCCCTTTGCCTCGCATTCATCCTTTCCTTCTCTGTGTCTCGCTATCCTCGTAGCTTCCGTCAGTCAGCTGGCCCGGAGGACGCTATGGTGTTGTCAGCTGGTGTTTTATTGTGGTTGGTCGTGGCCGAGGAGCGACAGGGCCAAGCAGGTATTGTGGATGGTGCCGTGGGTTGTGAATGCCACAGTGATCGTACAGCCTCTCTCTCTTTCTTTCTTTCTTTCTCTCTCTTTCTTTCTTTCTTTCTCTTTCTGTTTCTCTCTCTCTCTCTGTCTCTGTCTGTCTCTGTCTCTGTCTCTGTCTCTGTCTCTGTCTCTGTCTCTTTCTCTGTCTCTCTCTGTCTTTCTCCCTGTATCTCTCTCTCTCTCTCTCTCTCTCTCTCTCTCTCTCTCTCTCTCTCTCCTCTCTCTCTCTCTCTCTCTCTCTCTCTATCTCTCTCTCTTTCAGGGATTGTGGATGGTGCCATGGGTTGCGGCGTGTGCGGTGGTATTTTTATTGCATTTGTCGGGTACTAAATTGCAGTCGGGTCCCGGCTCTCTGTATTGGGAGTCCTGATTGCAATAAGTCACGTTGCACATGCTTGATGGAAACCGGTTTGCGAGGCTTTGAATTATATATATGTGAGGGTGGGTGGGGGGATGTGGGGGGATGTGTGTATGGGAGAGGTGGATTGTGTGTGTGGAGGGGTGGGGTGGGGGGTGGATGGTTGTGTGTGTGGGAGGGGGGGGGGATGTCGGTGTATTTGTTTATATATTAATTCATGGATTTATAGATCTACATATTTATAGATTTTGCCACACATACATTGCACGCAACATTAAATACGCTCATGCTAGACAATGACATGAAGCAGCAACACGCGCGCACACACACACGCACACAAGCACGCACGCGCGCGCGCACACACACACGCACGCACGCACGCACGCACGCACGCACACACACACACACACACACACACACACACACACACACACACACACACACACACACACACACACACACACACACACACACACACACACACACACACACACACACACACACGTATTAGACAGGACCCTGTCATACAAACCTGCGATGGAAACAGAAATGAGAACAGAAAGGAAATTACATTAAAGGAAGGTTGAAAAGTAAGCAAGGGAGATATGATAAGTGGGTAGGGAGAAGTCAATAGGAAAACAGAGGAAGAAAAAGGGAAATGTACATAGAGACACGACAAGGGAATAGGAAGGCGTTGAGGATGGATGAGAAAGGAAGAAGAGGAGCAGAAGAAGAGAAGAAGGAGGAGACTAGCTGACAGGGCAAGAAGAGGATGTGTGTAAGTGGGTAGGGTGGATGTTTTAATAGGAAATCAAAGGAAAAAAAGGCAGCTAAGAGAGACACGACAAGGAAGTGTGTTTTAGCGAGTAGGAAGGCGTTGAGGATGGATGAGAAGGGAAGAAGAGGAGCAGAAGAAGGAGACTAGTTGACAGGGCAAGAAGAGGAGGGGGGGGGGGTAAGTGGGCAGGGAGATGTCAGTAGGAAATCAAAGGAAAAAATAAAGGGAAATGTACATAGAGACACGACAAGGAAAAAAAGTTTTTAGCGAGTAGGGAAGAAAAGGAGGATGGATGAGAAAGTGAAGAAGAGGAGCAGAAGAAGAGAAGAAGAAGGAGACTAGTTGACAGGACAAGAAGAGGAGGGGGGGGGGGGTAAGTGGGTAGGAAAACAGAAAAAAAGGAAAATGTACATAGGGACACAACATGGAAATGGGTTTTGCGAGTAGGAAGGCGTTGAGGATGGATAAGAAGGGAAGAAGAAGGGCAGAAGAAGGCGACTAGCTGACAGGGCAAGAAGAGGAGAAGGGAAAGGGGGTCCCAAGGGAGGACGGGGCGGGTTGCAAAGCGTCCTGGATACGCTGTGGCGGGGCGACTCTGGCCGGCGAGTGCTGTCAGGTGTATGGCCATTGTTGCGCCGTCGACTCCGGGGGGGAGGGGAGGGGTCGTCCTGCCCCCCCCCCTCTCCCCCCTCCCTGAGAGTGTCACGACCGGGGGCTCCGTCGTAACGTCACGGTCTTTGGGAGGGTTTGGGGTGATATGCAATCTCTGTCTGCCTTCTCTCTGTCACTGTCTCTTTGTCTCTGTTTGTCTGTCTCTTTGTCTGCCTGTCTCTGTCAATCTCTCTCTTCCTGGTTCTCAATCTCTCTCTCCCTGGTTCTCAATCTCTCTCTATCACACACACACATACACACACATATACACACACACACACATACACGGGCAGAGGATAAGGTCGAAATCTGCTTGAGTGTGTCCTTGTGCGATTTCTCTTTCTCGCTCGCGAAGGCCTCTCTCTCTCTCTCTCTCTCTCTCTCTCTCTCTCTCTCTCTCTGGGGTCCAGTCTACGCTGCCGACGGCTCTCTGGTCACACACAGGGCGACACGTGGATACACACGGGTCTGCGCCAGAGGATAAGGTCGAAATCTGTGTGTCCTTATGCGATTTCCCTTTTTGCTTTCCGCCGCGAAGGCCACGCCGCCGACGGCCTCTGGTTACGTAAGGGCGAGTTTTGCGCCGAGGGGAAGAAAGGGCGACCGCGGATAGCCTTGTTTTGCGCCGAGGGGAAGAAAGGGTCCGGCCGCGTCGAGTCCCGCATTGAGGCGCGGTCGGGCGGGAGCGCATCCGCCGTTTGTTATGAATCGTTATTTGTTCGGAGTTGATCGCGAGTGGCTACGCGGCCATTGTGCTGCGCCGCCGTGTACTCTAAAATGCAATTTACGTGCGGCTGCGGGCGTAACGGCATTGTTCTTTGAGGGCGCGTTGGGTGCGTGCGTGCGTGCGGGCGGCGTCTGTGCGCGCGCCATTGTGAGGCGACGCGCGTAATGGCTCCCCGTGTTGCATTGTGTCGCGACGGGATCCACCTGTGTTTTGTCCGTCGCATTGTGTCGAGCGCCGTTGATAAGGAGCGCTGTTTTTTGGCGGGCCCGGGCGTGATGGGGCCCTGATGGTGGGGGCGGGGGGGGGGGGGGAGGTAGTAGGGGGTGAGGCCGGGGGCGGTAAAGGGGCTGTAAAGGGGGAAGGGGCGGGGGCGGCGGTAGGGGGACGATGGGCGCTCGGGGGGGGGGGGGGGGGGGGGAGTAGGGGGGAGGGAGGCAGGAGGGGGAAGGAGGAGGAAGGAGGAGGAGGAGGAAGGGTTGGGAGGAGGAGGAAGGAGGAAGGGAAGGGGATGGGAGGAGGAGGAAGGAGGAGGGGGAGGGAGAGGACAGTCCGGATCCGAGCGCGGATTCATTTTTCGGCGGTGCGGATTGCGGAGCCGCAGCGCGTGCCGGGCGGCGTGGCGTTCGCGGGATGGGTCTGCGCGGCTGCGATTTCCGACGGCCGTTCGTATCGGGTCGCGGATTTACACGGATTTACATTTACACGGATTTACATCTCTTTTTTTTTTTTTTTTCCTTTGCGCGGAATGTATTAACTAGATATGTCGGGCTATTTGCAGTTCTCGTTGCGGCTAGTTGCGCTTTCGTTTTTTTTTTTGTGTGTGCTCACGTGATTGTGTTTGTGCTTGTGTTCACGGTAGGCTGCCTGTCCGATGTGGGACAATCTCTGTTTTGACACTTCTTTAGGAAATAAAAAATAAAAATAAAAAATAAAGAATAAAATAAGAAGTTTAAGGAAAAAAGTAATAATAAATAAATAAAAAAATAAATAATAAATAAATGAAAATAAAAAAATCCCGTTTACGCCATCGGAGTTGCATAGAATTGGCGTCGATGCATCGGTACGGATTCGGAGCGGCCGTCGACAGTACGAAGGCTGGGTACGTTCCCTCGGGGGGCCGTTCAGCGCAGCGTGTGCCGTCCAGCCCGCAGCGGGTCCAGGTCCAGCAGAGCCACGTGACTCAGCCTGGCACTCGATGAATGGCCCGGCGGACACGAGGCCAAGACACGCGCGAGGATGTGTGCTCGGGGCCCCCCCCCCCCCTCCTCGTCCTGCTGGATCGATCCCATTGATTGCGTGCAAGTTACCTGTGGGAGGCCGGCTCGGTGGCGCGGCTGCCGGGGAGGGGCGGTGCGCCGGTGTGGGTGGGGGGGGGGGGAGTGGGACCTCGTGGAGTGGGGGAGTGGGTGTGTGAGTGGGTGAATGAGGGAGTGAGTGAGTGAGAATGTGAGTGGGTGTGTGAGGGAGTGAGAATGTGAGTGGGTGTGAGTGGAGTGAGAATGGTGAGTGGGTGAATGTGGCAGCAGGAGTGAGAATGTGAGTGGGTGAATGTGAGGGAGTGAGAATGTGAGGCAGTGTGAGTGGAGTGAGAATGGGTGGTGGCAGAGGGAGTGAGAATGTGAGTGGGTGGGAGGGAGTGAGAATGGGAGGTTGGTGGGAGGAGAG
>NC_091587.1:2329253-2331753 GCF_042767895.1 Penaeus vannamei | reverse complement strand
GCAGGTAGGGAGGGGAAGGGGGGGGGCGGAAGGGAAGGGGTTGCTTGAGAAACAAGGTAGTTGGGGGAGGGAAAGAGGGGGAGGGCAGGAAGGGGTTGCTTGAGAAACAGGGGAAGAGGAGGGGTGAAGGGGGTAGTTTGAGAAATAGGTAGTTGTGTGAGAGACAGGGGGTAATCGAATCATCGAGCGTTTATGGTGGTAATACTTTATTTTAAAAAAGGAGGAGAAGGACGGGTAATTGCAAGGCGTTAATGGTGATAATATTTTCTTAAAAAAGAAAGACGAAAAAAAACGAATGAGAACGGGTGAGGAGATAGCGATGGTGAAACTTCTTAGGAGATGGGAACACTTTAAGGGCAAGAATCTCTTCTGCCGTCGCTGCCTTTCTCGTCCCACCTCCCCTTCCTTCCCCCTTCTCCCCCCTCCCCCATTGCCCTTCTCAACCTCTCCCCCTTCCTTCCCTTCCCCCTTCCCCCATTGCCCTTCTCGTCCCTCTCCCTTCCTCCCCCTCCCCCACTGCCCTTCTCGTCCTCCCCTCCCCTTTCCCCCCCTCCCCCACTGGCCCTTCTCGTCCTTCCCCTTCCTCCTCCCCTCCTCCCCCACTGGCCTTCCTGTCCCTCTTCCTCTTCCTCCACCCTCCCCCACTGCCATTCTCCCCCCTCCCCTCCCCCCTCCCCCGTCAGACACGTCTCCTGAGGTAGGCGCGGCGTGAGGGATGACTCAGAAGTCGCCCAGGAACACCCCCACCCCCACACCCCCCCCGCACAATGCCGTCTTGTTCTTGCGCTGACCCCCCTCATTTGCATTTTCGGTTCGGGGGGTGTCGGCCTGGCATGTGGCGACGGGTGGGGAGGGGGTAGGGGGTGGTGGAAGGAGGGGGTGTTTGGAGGAGGTAGGGTGGGGAGGGGGTGTTTGGGGGTAGGGTGGGGAGGGGAAAGTGTGGGGGGGGAAAAGGTGGGGAGGGGGGCATTGGGGGATAGGGATTACTGGGAGAGGCAGGGTGGGGAGGGGGGGTGTTATAGGGGGGTAGGATGAGGAGGGGGATGTTGGGGGATAGGGGGAATTGGGTGTGGAAGGGGTGATTGGGGGAGGATGGGGGGTCGAGGGGTATGGCGGGGGCGAGATGGAAGGAGGGGCTTGCGTGGTCCGTTTCGGCTGCCCTGTCTTGGCTGTGGGTGTCCTTTTGTTAATGGGAGTGAAGCCTTGGTGGGGGATGGGATGCGGGGGGGGGGGGGGGTGTCGAGTCAGTGGGTTTCTGTTTCGTTTCAGTGATGTCCCTTTTTTCAAGAATCTCTTCTCTCTCATCTCTCTCTCCCTCTATCCCTCTATCTTTCCTTACCTCCTTCCCTCCATACCTCATTTCTTTTTTCCTTCCCTTCCTTATCCTACCCCTTCCCTCCCCTCCCTCCATCCCTCTCTCATCCTTCCTCCTCTCTCCTTCCCTCCCTAATCTTCCCCCTTCCCTCCTCCCTCCCTCATCTTTCCCGTCCTCATCCTCCCTCCCTCCATCACTCCACCTCTCCCTCCTTTTGTTGGAGCAGGTTAGGTTCTTAAATCTCCGGCAGTGCATTACAACCCCCCACCCCCCTCCCCCCACCGGCTGGCCTGGCATAAGTGGCGCAGAGAGCCTGGCCTTCCACCAGCAGGCCAGCGAGCAGAACCCACTCTCCAGTTGTCAGAGTGCCAGTCAGAATAGCTTTCAGAGCCTCGTTGCCTTTAACACTAAACACCCTGCCATTAGCACCACTTTACACCCCATTGCCCGGCTTTCCGATCGCTGCTTTTGAGCCTGCTTGCTTGCTCGCGCCCCGGGCCTTGCCTGCCACGCTCTGGCTCTGCCCCTCCTTCTGTGGCGAGGGCCTTGGTTAGCTCGGTCTGGGCCCCTTCTCCTCGAGGGCGGCCGAGGGTAGGTGTTGGCAGGGCGGGTAAGGATAATGGGGGGCGGGGGCAGCATCCCTTGTCAGGATCTTTAATGATAATGTGGGGGGCGGGGGGAGGGGGGAGAGGGCAGCTTCCCCTACGTTCGTGTTATTTCGGCGTCGGACAAGGAAAATTGCGAGACGTTTTGTGTTATTGTTCCGTCGCGAGAGGTTACACCGACAAGGCTTCCCGCTGGCTGCGAGTGTGTGACTGACTCACTTTGGAGAGACTGGGGCTAGGGACTGACGCCGGCCCTGACGCCCTCCCTCCCTCCACCGCGTAATTACTGTTTGAATATCCCTCGATTAAGCGCTCCGGGGCAACGACAGCAGGAGCAGCAGCAACGACGACGACGACGACAACAACAACAACAACAACAACAACAACATCAAAAACAACAACAACAACAACCTCTATTATTATCATTATCACTACTACTGCTACTACTACTATTACTATTACTATTACTATTACTATTACTATTACTATTACTATTACTATTACTATTACTATTACTACTACTACTACTACTACTACTACTACTACTACTACTACTATTACTACTATTACTACTATTACT
>NC_091587.1:2311753-2324253 GCF_042767895.1 Penaeus vannamei | reverse complement strand
GAGAGGAGAAAAGAGGGAGGGAGGGTAGGGGGAGTGGGAGGGAGAAAGAGGGAGGGAGGGTAGGGGAGGAGTGAGGGAGAAAGAGGAGGAGGGTATAAGGGAGGGGGGAGGAGGGGAGAAAGAGGGAGGGAGAGATGGGAGTGAGTGTGGAGAACAAGAGGAGAAGGAAGATTTGTGAAGGGCGAGAATTGGGGACGGCAGGGGGCGTCTGTTATAAAGAGCGAGGAGGGAGGGGAGGGAAAAGAGGTGTCAGCGGAGGAGGGCGGGAGCAAAAGGATGGAGGAGGAGATAAGAGTGGAAAGGGTAGGTGGGAGAAAAATGAAGGGAGGGAGGAGGAAGAGGAGAGAAAGAGAAGGGAGGGAGGAGGGGGAGAGGGAGAAGAGGAGGAGGAAGGAAGGGAAAAAGAAGGAAGGAGAAAGGGGGAGGAGGAGAGGGAGAAAGGGTGAGGGAGAGGGTAGAGGGAGAGGGAGGTGTTAGAGGGAGAAGTAATGAGAACAGGATTTGTGAAGGCGAGAATTGACGAAGAAGCAGAATTGGGCGTGTCTGTTGGATACGCGAAGGGAGGGAAGGTGTTGGCGGAGGAGGGCCCAATGGTATTGGAGAAGGAGAAGGAGAAGGAGAAAGTGGGAATGGGAGAGGGAGAGAGGGAGAGGGAGAAAGAGGGAGAGGGAGAAAGAGGGAGATGGAGAGGGAGAAAGAGGGAGGGGGAGGGGGAGGGAGAGGGAGAGGGAGAGGGAGAAAGAGAGAGAGAGAGGAGAGAGATGGAGAAGTGTTCATGGGTAAAAGTGTGCATATGCTTGCCTGTCCGTATCTGCGCTAGCACCAATGCCCGTACGAGTGCATGTGCGTGTACACATACCCGCACACACCCACACATAATTTAGCCGACCGCACATCCGAACCAATTCTCCCTTTCCCCCCCGCGCCGAGCCCCGCCGAAGACCTCAGCTCTTAATTAACGTTTTTTGTCTCCTTTCTTCCTCGCGGTAAGTAAAAAAAAAAAAAAGGGGGGGGGGAGGGGGGGAAGCAAGTCTAGACACCAAACGACAAGCCTGCGTACCGACACACTACACCAGCCCCGCCCACACCACACAACACCAGCGCCACCACCAACACCTATTATCTTCTCCCCCCCGCAGCACCTACGCCCTCAACGCCAACGACAACCACACCCGCAAAATAAACAACAACAAAACAGGCAAGAGCAGAGATACCGCCGTTCGTCCTCCCTCCGCCCCCAATCCCCCCCACACATAAAATTAGCATATCGAATAAGAGACGGTATAATTACGCGACACCGAGGACCCCCCCCCCCCCCCCCCCCCGATAAAACGTGTCCATAATGACAGACGCAATTAATCAGCGGCTTAATCATTATCGTTCCCAAGCACTTTTGGATGATGTAGCCTTTCGTGCCGACGCTCCCCCCCGCCCCCCCGTTTTTTGGTCGTGTCGGTGCCAGGTGACTCTTTCTTTTCTTCTGCCGGGTCTCGTTCTTTAGCGTCTCCTCCTCTTCTGCTCCATTCGCTCTCTTCCTCTTCCTCTCGGTGTCTAAATGTTTTTGATAAAGACTTTTCTGTCCTCACTCCCTATTTTCTTCCCTCCCACCCTCCTGATATTCTATCACGCCTTTTTTCCTTAAACCATTCTGAAAAACTCTTTTCACCTCTGTCTCATTTCTCTTTTTTTCTCCTCTCTCTTTCTCTCTCTCTACTCTCTCTCTCTCTCTCTCTCTCTCTCTCTCTCTCTCTCCTCCCTCCTCTCTCTCCCTCTCCTTCCCTCCTCTCCCCCTCTCCCTCCCTCCCTCTCTCTCATCTACTCTCTCTCCCTCTCCCTCTCCCCCTCCTCCACTCTCTCTCTCTCTCTCTCTCTCCCTCCCTCCCTCTCTCCTCTCTCTCCCTTCCCTCCTCCCTCCCTCCCTCCCTCTCCCTCTCTCAAAATACGCGATGAATGAAGAGGATCCCGCGCTGGAGGTCAAGAAAACGCGTGGAAGGGCGGCCGGGCGAGAGGTCATCCGGCCCAGAGGCGAGGTCACCGTAAATAGAATAAATGGCAGTGTTGCACGTCGGGAGGTCGCCCCCGCCCCCCCCCCCCCGCCGCCGCCGCCGCCGCTTGCACTCTCCATGGGCAATGGACGGCGTGCAGTCGTGCGAGGGAGATTGCGTCTATCTGGAGTCTCCGCGTGCCCCCCCTACCCCCCTTTTCACCCCTTCGCCCCCTGCTCCCGACCCCACGTCTCCCTGCTTGGTCACCCGCGCGTCATTATGCCGTGAAGAGGGAAACTTGTAGCTTTCTGTCCATGTTGGAGTGAGGCACATAAGAGAACAGTGTTTACGTACATATCCACGCACGCATGCATGTGCTTACCAAAATGCACACACACACACATACACGGGCATGCTGACACCACCACGCACCACCACCACTCACCACCACTCACTCACCACCACCACTCACTCACTCACTCACTCACACACACACACACACACACACACACACACACACACACACACACACACACACACACACACACACACACTTACATACATCAGTATTAAAGAATTATTTGCGTTCTTCGTGTAAGTCATCGCATCGTGAACTAAATACAATTAACTGACGGGAAACGGATGAGTTCATGTAACATATTTTTCGGATTAGTTCATAATAATGGCAATGTAGCCGCGTGAAGAAGAAGTGAATAGGGAAAAAGGAGGAGGAGAAGAAGAAAGAAGAAGGAGAACAATAAAAAACAAGAGCAAGTAAAACAACAAAATAAGATCAACAAAATACAAAAGCAAGTAAAACAACAAAGAACAAAAGCAATTAAAACAACACAAAAATAAGAACAACGTAAACAAAAACAATTAAACAACAAAATAACATCAACAAAAACAAAAGCAAGTAAAACAACAACAAAATAAGAGGAACAAACACAACAAAAGCAATTAAAACAACATAATAAGAGGAACAAAAGCAATTAAAATAACAAAACAAAATGTGAACAACAAAAAACAAAAGCAAGTAAAACAACAACAATGAGAACAACAAAAAGCAAAAACAATTAAAACCACACTAGAACAAGAACAGCTGACAAACAACAAACGACCCGACCCCCCCCCCCTTCCAAATCGCGGTCCAGAGGCGACCCTCTTCTCCCGATTGTTTCTGCTTTGTGCACAGGAGAGGAATTGGCTCATTATGTTGCTTTTATTACCTCCTCCTCCTGTTTCCCTTTTTTTTCTCTTTCTTCGGCGTTGTCTTGCCCCGCGAGAAGGAGCGGGGAAGTCGTAAAAGGAATAAAAAAAAGAAGTAAAAGGTGTTGTTTTGCTCTCGCGGGGGTGACCAATGAGTGAATATTTGCGGTCCGCTCGATGAATGGCTAAACGTTTGCGGTCGGCGCGGTTGGGATTGTAAACGTTTTGCGGCCGTGGCCTTGGTGGCGGGTTGATAGGTAGCCCCGTGATTTTATGTTTCTCCTTCCTTTCCTTCCTTCATCTTGCATACCGTCCTTTTTGTATTGTCTCTCATCTCACTTGTTTCCTTCTCCCTTCCATTCTGTTTCCTTCTCTCTCCTTCCCTTCCCTTCCCTTCTCGTTTCCTTTTCCGTTCCCTATTTTATTCGGCCATACCCTGCCCTACTCCACGTACCCTACTCAACCCTACCCTACCCTACCCTACCCTACCCTACCCTACTCCATAACGCTATGTAGCCCCACTCCACCTCACTACCCCTTACACCACACCTCTACCCTACCCAACCCAACCCCATACCCAATTCCACCTACCCCCACCACTTCTTACCCTACTTCCTTCCCCTTCCTTATCTTCCTCACTCCCTTCCCCTCTCCATCCCTTCACCTTATCCTTCCTTCCATCCTTCCCCCTTCCCCTTCCCCCCCTTCGCAACCGCCAGCCCTGCACTTTTTGGGGTTCAGTATTTCTGCTTGGAGACGGGCGGCGCGCAGACCGTTTATTGCAACTCTGTCAACCTGTTTGTTTGGGCATTACCCGGGAGGACGGTGGATGCGGGCGCTCGCGTCGGGACGGCCGGGGGAGTGGGAGGTGGTCGTGGTCGGCAGAGGTTTTTGGAAGGGGGGAGGAGGAGGAGGAGGAGGAGGAGGGGGATAGGAGGGGGAGGTGGGATAGGAAGGGGAGGGGGAGGTGATAGGTGGGGGGGAGGGGGAATAGGTGGGGGAGGGGGAGGTGGAGGGGAGGGAAGGGAGGGGAATATAGTGGGGGGAAGGGGGAGGGGAAGGTGGAGGCAAGAGGAGGGGGGAGGGAGGAGAGAAAGGTAGGGAGGAGGGAGGAAGATATGGGTAAGGGAGCAGGAGGAAGAGGACGAGGAGGAGGAGAAAGGAGCTGAGGGGGAGAGGGGAGAGGAGGTGAAGGGGGAGGGAGGGGGAGAGGGAAAATAGGTGAAGGGAGAGGAGGGGGAGAGGGAATAGGAGGAGGGGGAGGGGGAGGGAGCTGGAGGGGGATAGGAGGGGGAGGGGAAGGAGGAGGGAGGGGGAGGGGGAGGGAGGAGGGATGGCGGTGAAGATGATGGAGGAGGAGGATGAAATACGGCGAGGAGGGCGAGGAGGGAGCGAGGTGGACCTGGGGCACGGGGAGAGAGAGGTGCGGGGAGCCAGACGAAGAGAAAGAAGAAGAAAAACGAGACAGGAAAAAAAGAAAAACAGACAGACAGAGACAGACAGAGAAACGTACCCTCATTAGCTGGCCTCGACCTCCTTGGGAGACGCAAATATCACGGACAAAAGGAGGCGTTCGCACTTCGGGGGCGACGGTAAGAAGCGGGAGTAAAAATAGGGAAGAAAAAGAAAGAAAAACACAGAAGAAAAAATGGTAAATGGGAATTGGGAGGGAGCTAGGAAAGGGAAACAGGGAGGAGGGGAGGTGGAGGGGGAGGAGGACGAGGAGGAGGACAAGGAGGAGGACAAGGAGGAGGACGAGGAGGAGGACGAGGAGGAGGACGAGGACGAGGACGAGGACGAGGACGAGGACGAGGACGAGGACGAGGATCGAGGACGAGGTATGAGGACGAGGACGAGGATCGAGGACGAGGAGGAGGAGGAGGAGGAGGAGGAGGGAGGAGGAGGAGGAGGAGGAGGAGGAGGAGAAGAAGGAAGGAGACGAAGAAGATGAAGAAGAAGAAGAAGAAGAAGAAGAAGAAGAAGAAGAAGAAGAGGAGGAGGAGAAGGAGGAGGAGGACGATTCGACTGACCACGACCACCTGGCACACAAATCCCAGTAAAATATGGAAGAAGAAAGGAAGAAGAAGAAGAAGAAGAAGAAGAAGAAGAAGAAGAAGAAGAAGAAGAAGAAGAAGAAGAAGAAGGAGGAGGAGGAGAAGGAGAAGGAGAAGGAGGAGGAGGACGACGACCACGACCACCTGGCACACAAATCCCCGGTAAAATATGGATCAGGTCTGGTCCTTATAGGCTGTGATGAGGAGAAGAAGAAGGAGCCAAAAAAAAGCAGAAAGAAAAAAAGGAGTAGTGTAAAAGGAGAAGGAAAGAGTGAGCATGGAGAGAAGAGGAGCCAGGAAGGGAGAGAAAAAGGGAGCACAGAGGCGGATGAAGAAGACGGGAGTGGCATCGAAAGTGGCGAGCACGTTGGCGGTGTTGTTGTTGTTATTGTTTTTGTTGTTATTGTTTTTGTTGTTGTTGTTTTTGTTGTTGATGGTTTTGTTGATATTTTTTACGTTTTATTGTTGTTGTTATTTGTGATGTTCTTGTTTTTGTTGTTGATGTTTTATTAAATCACGTTTTATTGTTGTTATTTGTGATGTTCTTGTTTTTTGTTGTTGATGTTTTTGTTGATATTTTTTATGTTTTGTTGTTGTTGTTATTTGTGATGTTCTTGTTTTTGTTGTTGATGTTTTTGTTGATATTTTTTATGTTTTTTGTTGTTGTTATTTGTGATGTTCTTGTTTTTGTTGTTGATGTTTTTGTTGGTATTTTTTGTTTTTGTTGTTATTTGTGATGCTCTTGTTTTGTTGCCCGATATTTTTGTTGAATATTTTTGTGTTGTTGTTATTTGTGATGTTCTTGTTTTTGTTGTTGATGTTTTTGTTGCTGTTGTTGTTGTGTTTAGCGTGAATATAAAGAGATAGATGGACTCTTTTCACTTTCTCGGTTTCCCATCCATAGTCTTCTTCTTCTCCTCTTCCTCCTCCTCTTTTTATCATATTATCCACCTTCTTTTTCGTTTCATTTTTTTTCTTTTTTCCCATCCATCTGAACTTCTGCCCTTCCTTCTTTCTCCTAATAATTTTCCTTCCATTTTTTTCTTTTTCCGGTTCTCTTCAGGAAAGGACAGGAAAGGGAAAGAATTTGAGAAAGGTAAAGTAAAGAAGGGGAGGAAGGAGAAAGGAAGGGGAGGATAGGGGAAGGGAAGGGGAAGGGAAGGGAGGGGAATGGAGGAGAGGGGAGGGGAGGGAAGGGAAGGGAGGAGAGGAGAGGGGAGGGGGAAGGGAGGAGAGGAGAGAGGAGAGGGGAGAAGGGAGGAGAGGAGAGGAGAGGGGAAGGGAATGGAAGGAAAGGGAAGGGAAGGGAGGGAGGGGGAGGGGGATGGAGGGGAGGGGAGGGAAGGGAAGGGGAAGGGGAGGAAGGGAGGAGAGGAGAGGGAAGGGGATGAGAGGGTAGGGTAGGGAAGGGAAGTGAAGTGAAATGAGTGAAATGAAGTGAGAGAGACGGAGACAGAGGGAGCGAGTAGGTGGGGGAGGGGGGAGAGGGGAGGGGATTACAAAAAGCAAAGCCCGACATGAGAACGAATTCCAATCAAACCGCCTAATTTCCCGTTTCATTGCCCCCATTATTCTGCTCGTCACGACACAGTCCGCGCCCGCCGCCCCTGAGTCCCCCGGTGAATCCCCGCCAGCTCTGAACCCTTCGCCAGCACTGAATCTGAGTCCTCCACCAGTGAATACCCGCCAGCAGTGAATCCTTCTCCATCTGTGAATCCTTCTCCAGCAGTGAATCCTTCTCCAGCACTGAATCTGAGTCCTCCTCCACCAGTGAATACCCGCCAGCAGTGAATCCTTCTCCATCTGTGAATCCTTCTCCGCCAATGAATCCTTCTCCAGCAGTGAATCCTCCTCCAGCAGTGAGTCCTTCTCCAGCAGTGAATCCTCCTCCAGCAGTGAGTCCTTCTCCAGCAGTGAATCCTCCTCCAGCAGTGAATCCTTTTCCAGCAGTGAATCCTTTTCCAGCAGTGAATCCTTTTCCACCAACTCTGAACCCTTCGCTAGCACTGAGTTATCCACGAGTGAATTCTTTTCCAACAGTGAATCCTTCTCCACAATAGTGAGTCCTCCACCAGCGAATCCCTGCCAGCACTGAACCCTTCGCCCCTTCGCCAGCACAGAATCCTTCTCCACCAGTGAATCCGTCTCCAGCAGTGAATCCTTCTCCACCAGTGAATCCGTCTCCAATATTGAGTCCTTCTCCACCAGTGAATCCTTCTCCATTACTGAGTCCTCCACCAGTGAATCCTTCACCAGTGACTCCCCCACCTGCACTGAACCCTTCGCCCCTCCGTCAGCACCGAATCCCCCGCCTTAACCTCCGCCGCTCCGGAACTCGCAGGGAACTCTCGGAGGACTCCCTTGGAAGCTCGTAAAGGACTCGGCAGGAACTCCGGGATCGCCGGGCCCTCCGCTGGTCCTGCCCCGCGTGGCCCACCGCACTCCACGCCGCTCTGTTGTTAATTAAATAACTCCACTCTGGGTTAGCCATTCTTGCTCGCTCGCTCGCTCGTTATTTTTCTGGTTTATTATATTATTATTATTATTTTTTTTTTTTTGCGTTTTCGTTCGCTCGTTATTTTTCTGGTTTATTATTATTATTATTATTTATTTAATTATTTATTTTTGCGTTTTCGTTCGCTCGTTATTTTTCTGGTTTATTTATTTATTTATTTTACTTGCGTTTTCGTTTTCTGTTCTTGGTGTCGTCGTATTGTTTTTTTTTTCTTTTTCTTTTTCTTTTTTCTTTTTTTTGCTTTCCACTTCCTTGGCCTCTTTCATTTGTTTTCTCGTTTCCCGTCTTGTTTTCTTTTCTTTTTTTTTCTTGGGGAGTCTCTTTTCTTTTCTGTTTTTTTTCCGTGCTATTTTTCTTAGGCTGTGAGATATATCCTATGTCATTTCCTATTTTCCTTAATCCTCGTCCTCTTCGCTATTTCTTTTTTTTTTTTCTTGTACTTCATCGCGTTTTCCTTCCTCCTCTTCCCCCTCTTTCTCTTTTCCTAGCCGATTATCACTTTTCCTCTCTCTTCCTTTCTATCACACTCCTCGGCCTCCCTCCCTCCCTCCCTGTTTCCATCCCCCTTCCCATGCCTCCCCTATTTCCACCTCATACTTGCCCACTTTTTACTGGCCCTCCCTCCCTCTTTCTCTCCCTATTTACAAATTCTCGCGTTTCTACCCATCTCCCTTTCTCCCTGTTTATACACTCTTCCCTCCCTTCCTCCCCTGTTTCCACCCCCTCTCCTTCTCTCCCTGTTTCCACCCTCCTCCCTTCCCTCCCTGTTTCCACCCCCTCCCTCCCTCCTGTTTCCACTCCCCCCCCCTCTCGCCTTCCCTCCCTGTTTCCACCCCCTCCCTCCCTCCCTGTTTCCACCCCTCGCCCTTCCTCCCTGTTTCCACTCCCTACCCCTCCCCCCACCCCTCGCCTTCCCTCCCTGTTTCCACCCCTCCCCCACCCACCCTTCGCCTTCCCTCCCTGTTTCCACTATCCCCACCCCTCTCATTCCCTTCTTTCCTCTCTACCCCTCCCACCCTCGCCTTCCCTCCCTGTTTCCACTCCCCCCTCCCCCCCCCAACCCTCGCCTTCCCTCCTTCCCTACTTCCCTACCCCTCCCTCCCACCCCTCGCCTTCCCTCCTTTCCTCCCTACCCCCCCCCCCCTCCACACCCACCCACCCTGTCCTCCAGCCTTCATTTGCATACGTCCTCGCAGAGCATGAACGGGGGGGGGGGGGCGACTCACTCTCGCGGGTTATTGATACTGAGGTATTCATTGCGGGCTCAACAAGGCCGATTGCAGCTGAAAATTGCCGGGAGGGATTGGAGGGGGAGGTGGCGGGTGGGTAGGGTGGAGGGCTGGATGGAGGGGATGGAGGGGGGGATGGTGGGTGGGTAGGGGGGAAGGGAGGGAGGGGGTGTTGGTGGGTGGCTGGAAGGGAGGGAGGGGGGAGGGAGGGAGGATGGCGGGGATGGAGGGGGAGGTGGTGGGTGGGTGGGGCGGGATAGAGGGGGAATTGGTGGGTGGGTGGGGGGCTGGATGGGAGGGTGGGGTGTTGGTGGGTGGGGATGGAAGGGAGGGAGGGAGGGAGGGAGGGAGGGGAGGGTAGATGGGTAGGAAGGAGGGAGGGAGAGGGTGTTGGTGGGTGGGGGACCGGATGGAAGGGAGGGAGGGTATATGGGAAAAAAGGAAGGATGGAGGGGGAGTTAGTGGATAGGTGGCAGGATGGAAGGAAGGGAGGGATGAAGGGTAGATGGGTAGGAAGGAGGGAGAAAGGGAGGAAAGGGAGTAAGAGAAATAAACAGACAGAGACAGACCGTCAGACGTGGACAAATCATGTCTAAACAACACTTCCATTACTCGTCAAAGAAAAAGAAAAAAATGAGAGAGGAAAAAAGTAGACAACCATAACAATGGTGTGGAGGTACGAGAGAAAAAAAAGGGAGAGAGAGAACAAGAGCGTGATCGAGAGGGAGGAGGAGAGAGAGATAGGGAGAGAGGGAGATAAGGAGAGAAGAGAGAGATATGAAGAGAGGGAGATATGGAGATAGGAAGATAAATAAATAAAGAAGGTAAAAGAGAAAAAGGGAGGTAGGGAGATAAGGAAATACGAAGAGAGAGAGAGACAGAGACAGAGAAAGAAAGAAAGAAATAGGAGGGAGGGAAGGAAGGAAGGAAGTAGAAAGGGAAGGCTGGAAGAAAGAAGGGAAGAAAGAGGAGGGGAGAGGGGAGAGAATGGAATGGTCGTTGGGGCGCGGACCAAGTAGCAGCTGGCGCCTATACTCATCAGTACTCATGAATATGAAAACTACTACTGTGATCAGATTAGAGCGTAAACGATAAAAAAGAGAGATGGAAAGAGGGAATGGGAGAGAGAGAGAGATAGATAGAGAGAGAGAGGGGGGGGCAGAGGGGGGGAAGGAGAGATAGAGGGGGGAAGGGGAGAGAGGGAGGGAGAGATAGAGGGGGGAAGAGGGGAGCGGAAGGGAGAGATATAGAGGGGGAGAGGGAGAGATAGAGGGGGGGAGGGGAGAAAGGGAGGGAGAGGGAGGGATGGGTGAGATCATGGGGGGAAGGAAAGTTAAGAATAGGGGAGACAGAGAGAGAGGGGGTGTGGAGGAGGGGGCAAATAGCGTTAAGAGGCTTTACAAGGGCGTCGCCGGTCAGAGCGCCCCATCTGACTGCTCGCGAGGGGTCAGAGGCCGCTCGCAGAGGTCAGAGAGGGGGGGGGGAGGTACTCGCGAGGTCGATGTCGCCAGTGGCCCATATCGGTCTGTATGTGTATGTGTGTATCTGTCTGCTTGCCTGTGTGTGCGTGTATGTGTGTGTGTGTGCGTGTGTGTGTGTGTGTGTGTGTGTGTGTGTGTGTGTGTGTGTGTGTGTGTGTGTGTGTGTGTGTGTGTGTGTGTGTGTTTGTATGTGTGTGTGCATGTGTCTGTCTGTCTGTCTATGTGTCGGTGTCTTAGTATATGTGTCTTGCCCATGCCCGTGTGTGGGTACACATGCCCTAGCGCACGCGTGGGCGTGGGCGACCGCTACTAACCAAACAAGACTTATACCAGAACCAGTTTTAAACAGGTTAAAATATTGTGATATACTTAAGTGACCCAGTAAAAGTGCGTTTACGCTTGGTTGCGCCCCCTCTCTTCTCACGCCTGTCCCTCTCCCTCTCCCTCTCCGTCCATCTTTTGTACCTCTCCTTCGTTTCTGCTTCTCTTTCTATCTTTTCTGCCTCTCCTTCCTTCGTTTCTGCTTCTCTTTCCATCTTTTCTCTCCTTACATCGTTTCTGCTTCTCCTTCTATCTTTTCTGCCTCTCCTTCCATCGTTTCTGCTTCCCCTTCTATCTTTTCTGCCTCTCCTTCCATCTTTTCTGCCTCTCCTTCCTTCTTTTCTACCTCCTCTTCTCTCTTCTCTCCTCTCTCTTTTTCGCTCGCCCCTCGCCTTCTATTTCCCTTTCTATCGTCTTTTCTTAGTATTTTCCCCCCTTCTGTCTCCCTCCACATTCTTATTCACTGTTCCATATTTTTTTTTCTCTCGCAACCCGCGTCGTCACCGTCAGCAGTTGCCGATCGTCCATGCAATTTATCATGCAATCGGAGGCATGCAGTAAGTCCGTCAGCAAGATGAGTCATAGAGGATCAGGTATCAGGGTCTGCGTGCCGCGAGAGTTAGGGTATCAGGAAGCCGACGCGAGACACAAGTAGCTTAGGCAGGCAGGCAGGTAGATGTACAGAAAGAATTGGTAGACAGGCAGGCAGGACGGCAGGACGGCAGACGGGCATACAGAAAGACTGACAGATAGACAGGCATACAGAAAGACTGACAGATAGACAGGCAGGCAGACAGGCATACAGAAAGACTGACAGATAGACAGGCAGGCAGACAGAAAGACTGACAGATAGACAGGCAGGCAGGCAGGACGACAGACAGGCATACAGAAAAAAATGGCAGACAGACAGGCATACAGAAAGACTGGCAGACAGATAGGCAGTCAGACAGACATACAGAAAGACTGGCAGACAGACAGAAAGACTGGCAGACAGACAGAAAGACTGGCAGACAGACAGAAAGACTGGCAGACAGGCAGGCAGGACGGCAGACAGGCATACAGAAAAAATGGCAGACAGACAGGCATACAGACAGACAGGCACGCAGGTAGGCAGGCGACAAGACAGATAGTCCGAGCGGCACCCGTCGCGGCGATCGAGATTAGTAGCCCGAGCGATCAAGAGAAGATTAGGCCTATAGCATATGTTTTTTTTTCATAATCTTTCTTCTTCTTCTTCTGCTTCTTCTTCTTCTTCTTCTGCTTCTGCTACTGCTTTTGCTTCTTCTTCTTCTTCTTCTTCTTCTGCTTCTTCTTCTTCTTCTTCTTCTTCTTCTTCTGCTTCTGCTTCTTCTTCTTCTTCTGCTTCTTCTTCTTCTTCTTCTTCTTCTTCTTCTGCTGCTGCTTCTTCTTCTTCTTCTTCTTTTTCTTCATCTTCTTCCTCTTTTCTTCTTCTTCTTCATCTTTATCTTCATCTTCTTCTTCTTCTTCCTCTTTTCTTCTTCTTCATCTTCTTCTTCTTCTTCATCTTCTTCTTCTTCTTCTGCTTCTTCTTCTTCTTCTTCGTCTTCTTCTGCTTTTTCTTCTTCTTCTTCGTCTTCTTCTTCTTCTTCTTCATCTTCTTCTTCTGCTTCTTCTTCTTCTTCTTCTTCTTCTTCTTCTTCTTCTTCTTCTTCTTCTTCTTCTTCTTCTTCTTCTTCTTCTTCTTC
>NC_091587.1:2294253-2306753 GCF_042767895.1 Penaeus vannamei | reverse complement strand
AGAAAGAAAGAAAGAAAGAAAAGAAAGAAAGAAAGAAAGAAAGAAAACAAAAGAAAGAAAGAAATGAAAGAGAGAAATAAAAAAAGAAAGAAAGAAGGAAAGAAAGGGAGAGAGAGAGAGAGAGAGAGAGAGAGAGAGAGAGAGAGAGAGAGAGAGAGAGAGAGAGAGAGAGAGAGAGAGACAGAAAGAGAGAAAAAAAGATAGAAAGAAAGAAAAAATTATATGTACTCCCCAAAAAATAACCCCTTTGCCTGACCCGGGGATTTCGCAAGCCAGACTCTCCGCTTCACGCCACGCAGAGGCTCGGACTTCGCCTCTCTCTTCGCCGTCTTGATCGTCTTCTGTGCCTTTGGTGGGGTTTCTCTCTTGCTTTGGTGTTTGTTCTTGTTGGTTTTGTTTCGCTTGGGGTCCCTTTTTAAAAATGAGTTGCTTGTTTTTTTTCTGTTTTCTTCTTTTTTTGCTCTTGTTGGTTTTGTTTCGTTTGGGGTCCCTTTTTAAAATGATTTTCTTGTTTTTTCTCTATTTTCTTTCTTTCTTTTTTTTGGTTGTTGGTTTTACTGATTGTACTGTCTCTGCTGTTGTTTTTTGCTCTTCCTTTTTAATTTTTTATTTCTCTTTGTCTTCCTCCTTTTTCTTTATCGTTTTGTTACTTCCTTCTCTACTCCTCCTCCTCCCTCCTCTTTTCCTATTTTCCCTCTCTCCTTCTTCCCCCCCTCCTTTTCTTCCTTCTCCTCCTCCACCTCCCCCTCCTCTTTCCTCCACCTCCCCCATCTTAGATTTTTCCTTCTTCCTTTTACCTTTCTTCTTGTTTTTTTCCTCCTCCTCCCTCCTCTTCTTCCACTCCTCCCTCCTCTTCTTTTCCTCTCCTTCCTCCCCCCTCGTTTCTTCTTCCTCCTCCTCTTTTCTTCTTCCTCCTCCTCAACCTCCACCTCATTTCCTCCTCGCCCCCCCCATCTTAGATTTTCCCTTCTTCCTTTTACTTTTCTTCTTTTTTCCTCCTCCTCCTCCTCCATCTCCTACGGAGGCAAAGGCAGCCAGGGTGACACACGACGCCGCTGGGAAATGATGGAGATGCATCTCGGCTATTTCTTGATACATTCTTCTTCATCTTTCGTTTTTCCCTCGCACCCCGGCCCCGTTGAGCCCCCAGCCCGTTTCTCCCTCGGGGGCACAGGTTTGACTCTGTCTGTCTGTCTGTCTCTTTCTCTCTCTCATTCTCTGTTTGTCTGTCTGCCTCTTTCTCTTTCTCTCTCTCTCTCTCATTCTCTGTCTGTCTGTCTGCCTGTCTGTCTATCTGTAACGTGAACATATATATATATATATATATATATATATTTATATGTCTGTTTATGTCTCTCGTGTATGTCTCTCTCTCTCTCTCTCTCTCTCTATCTTTCTCTTATATATAATATAACTCTGTATGTATATATCATGTATGTCTCTCTGCTCTCCTGCTAATTTCTCTGTCTATCTGTCTGTCTGTTTCTCTCTCTCTCTCTCTCTCTCTCTCTCTCTCTCTCTCTCTCTCTCTCTCTGTATCTCTCTCTCTCTCTCTCTCTCTCTCTCTCTCTCTCTCTCTCTGTCCTCCTCCTGCTTTCAATTTACCTCAAGGATTTCTTTTGCTTCTGTGTTATCTTAATTGAATTATTATGAGAGAGTTTAGAGTACCTGTCTGTGAGGCTTTCTCCAGCGCGGCTCACCGGAGGGGCGAAAAACCCGTCTTTTAACCCCCCTCCCCCTCCCTTCCTCTCCCCTCCCCCCTGGCCCAAACACTTGTTTACGTTCAATCAGCTGACACGACGGCACGCGGTAAACAACTTTGGCACGTAATTTCGGGTACCGCAAGGATCATTTGCCAACAGGTGCGCGCGGATGCGATAAGCTTGCGGGACGAAGCGGGGTGGGGGGGCGGGGTTTAGTGGGTGGAGGTAGGGGTGGCAGGTGGGAGGGGGGTGGGGGTGTGGGCGAGGGTGTAAGGGGGTCGCCTCTGACGGGTTCTTTTTTTTTTATTATCAACCTTAAATTCGATCGTTTGTGCTCGGTCATGCTGCGTTGGTAACGATTTCTCCGCCTGTCTGTATTTCGTGGGAGATGCGATGGCGACTTTTTTTCTCGCGCTCGTCATTATTATATGGTCTGCGGGTGAAAGGCGGCGGGCGATGGGCGTTCCAGAAGGCACAGCTGATCGCGGCGCCGAGGCCCTCAGAACGCCGATTAGAGATCTCGGCCGCAGGTGTGCCGTTCGGGATCGATTCGGGGGCGTTCGCGGGGGCCAATTGGATATCAAAAGCGACCGGGCGTTTTCTTGGCTCATGAACGGGCGAGGTGACAGGGCGGCACGGGCGTGTGACGGCGATAAGGGGGCCAAAACGGATAAAGACGGGAGGCAGAGGAGGGGAAAAGATTTACTGATACCGGGCGGTTCCCACTGGGCCTAGCGGGGGGAGTGGGACTGCTTGTACCGCGACCGTTCACTCGGATTCACTGCTACCACACGCCGCCGGTTGCAGGTAATCCGCAGTGATACCAGACGCCGAGGGCTACGGGTAACCTTTTACGTTTGCCAGTGTTACCAGGTGCCGTAGCTGGTATTACTCTTTTCCTCACGAAAGACCGGAGTTCGTCGCGTCTCGCCAGGGCTTACGAAACGCCCCGTGTTGCAGGTATATCGCCTGTTGCATCACCGATTGCACGCTGATCTGCGGCCGGTTTGACGAGGGCGGCGGCTGGGGTGTGAGGGGGGGGGGTGTGAGGAGGAAGTCATGAGGGGTTAGGGGTGGGTGGGTGAGGAGGAAGTCATGAGGGGTGAGGGGGTGAGAGAGGAGAGTCATCGAGGGTGAGGGGGTGCAGAGGGAGGGAAGTCATGAGGGGTGAGGGTGGGTGGGGGGTGAGGAGGAAGTCATGAGGGTGAGGGGGGTGGGGAGTGAGGAGGAAGTCCATGAGAGGGTGAGGGGGGTGAGGAGGAAGTCATGGCCATGGGATTCGAGAGATTTCATAAGCATTTGGACTAATTGGGGAGAAAGATCCTTTGCAGCTGTTCGTGGTGTTCCTCGCCCCCCTCTTCCTCTTTTTCTCGTCTCCCCCTCCCACTAACCCTCCTTCTCTCTCTCTCTCTCTCTCTCTCTCTCTCTCTCTCTCTCTCTCTCTCTCTCTCTCTCTCTCTCTTTCTCTTCCTTTCTTCCTCTCTCATTCTCTCTGTCTCTCTCTCTTTCTCTGTCTCTCTCTCTCTCTCTCTCTCTCTCTCTCTCTCTCTCTCTCTCTCTCTCCTCTCTCTCTCTCTCTTTCTCTTCCTTTCTTTCTCTCTTTCTTTTCTCTCTTTCTCTTCTTTCTTTCTCTTTCTCTCTCTCTCTCTTCTCTCTCTCTCTCTCTCTCTCTCTCTCTCTCTTCCTTTCTCTCTCTTTCTTTTTTCTTTTTCTCTTTCTCTGTCTGTCTGTCTTTCTCTCTCTATATATATATATATATATATATATATATATATATATTAATATATATATATATATATATATATATATATATATATATATATATATACATATATATATATAATGTACGGTGTACTATTGTCTCTCTCCTCCTTATTACGTGCTCTCTCTATATATATGTCTCTCTCTATATATATATAACTCTTTGTGTCTGTCTGTGTCTCTCTCATTCTTTCTCTCTTTCTTTCTCTATTTCTCTCTCTCTCTCTCTCTCTCTCTCTCTCTCTCTCTCTCTCTCTCTCTCTGTGTGTCTGTGTGTGTGTGTGTGTGTGTGTGTGTGTGTGTGTGTGTGTGTGTGTGTGTGTGTGTGTGTGTGTGTGTGTGTGTGTGCATGCTTTTGTTAGTGTATGTTTGTGTGTATATGTATGTATGCATGTATTCATGCATATATGTATATATGTTACCAAAATTAAAGAAAGAAAAGAAATTATATCCAAAAAATTGTATCCGTTTCACTTTCCGAAGCAAAACCAAAACAGAACGAGACACAACCAAAAAAAAAAAAAAAAGGACATCCGCAAAGATAGCAATAGAAAAAAAAGAATCCATAAAAAAAAGGTTAAAAGTCCAGCCAAATGATCCCATCTTTGTGTTGTCGTAGAAATTGTTGTTGCGAAAGTTCACCCGAGACGGAGAGTTGTGATTGGCCTCCCCGCGTTGAATGAAGGCCAGCTGATTGGCCCGGAGATGAGAGATGGAGATGGCGGATGGAGACGGAGGCTTCGTCCCGTCCTCTCTCTCTCATTCTCTCTCTCTCTCTCTCTTTCTTGTATGTCTCTTCTTTCGTGTCTCTCATTCTCTCTCTCTCTTTCTCCCTCTCTCTTGTATGTTTCCTCTTTCGTGTCTGTCTTTCTCTCTCTCTCTCTTTCGTTCTCTCTCTCTCTCTCTCTCTCTCTCTCTCTCTCTCTCTCTCTCTCTCTCTCTCTCTCTCTCTCTCTCTCTCTCTCTCTCTTACCCAATATGTCCTCTTTCAGTCTCTCTCTCTCTCTCGGTCTCTCTCTCTCTCTCTCTCTCTCTCTCTCTCTCTCTCTCTCTCTCTCTCTCTCTCTCTCTCTCTCTCTCTCTCTCTCTCTCTCTCTTGTATGTCTCCCCTTTCATTCTCTCTCTCTCTCTCTTTCCCTGGGCGTTCTTCCTCGCCTGGCCTCACCCTCATCTTCTTAGACTTTTTTAGACTTTTCGTATCTTCGTCCTTTTATTTCTGTCCACTTTTCCCACTGTTCCTCTCTCCCTCTATCTTTTCTTGTCTCTCTCCGCGGTTCCTCCCCTCCTTCCCTCCCTCCCTCCCTTCCTTCCTTCCTCCCTCCCTCCGTCTCTCCCTCTCTCCCCCTCTCCCTCTCTCCCTCCCTCCCTCCATATCCCCCTCCTTCCCTCCCTCCCTCCCTTCCTTCCTACCTCCCCCCCATGGCCTTTTCAACCCCTAGATCTTGGCCCACATTTGTTAAAGGGAACGGAATCGCGATGAACGTCTTGGGAGGCCCGAGGGAGGCGTTGGGTTGAGATGGGGAGGGGATAAGGAGGAGAAGGGAGAGGGTGATATGGGAAGGAGAGAAGGAAGAGGAAAGGTAAGGGAAGGGAATGAAAGGATGGCAAGGAAAGGGAAGGAAAGGAAGATGGGAGGGGATAAGGCAGGGAAGGGAGAGGAAAGGTAAGGGAAGGGAAGGAAAAGGAAGATGGGAGGGGATAAGGAGGAGAAGGGAGAGGGTGATATGGGAAGGAAAAGGAAGGGAAGGGAATGAAAGGATGGCAAAGAAAGGAAAGGAAAGGGAGAAGAATTAAGAGTGAACTAGAGAAGAGAAGGAAAGGGAGGAAAATAGCGAAAGGAAAGGGAAGGAAAGGATGGCAAAGAATGGAAAGGGAATGAAAGGAAAGGAAGAAGAAGAAGGAAGAAGATTGAAGAATGAACAAGAGAAGAGAAGGAAAGGGTAAAAATAGCGAAAGGAAAGGGAAGGAAAGCATGACAAGGAATGGAAAGGAAAGAAAAAGAAGAAGATTGAAGAATGAACAAGAGGAGAGAAGGAAAGGTTAAAAATAGCGAAAAGAAAGGGAAGGAAAGGAAGAATATTGAAGAGAGAGAAGAATGAAAGGGGAAAAGTAGGGATGAGAAGGAAAAGGAAAGGATGGCAAGGGAATGAAAGGAGAAAAAAGAAGATTGAAGAGTGAACAAGAAAAGAGAAGGAAATGGGGGAAAGTAGGGAAGGGAAAGGAAAGAAAGAAAGGAGTTGAAATAAGATAAGAGAAGAAAAGACTAGGGAAGCGAATGAAGAGAAAGGGAAGGAAGGAGAAAAGTTAAAACAAAGGATTAGAATAGAAGAGAGGGAGAGAAAAGGACCGAGAAGTGGAGATGAAGGGGAAAGTCAAGAGAAAGAATCAAGAAAATGAAAGGAAAGCGGAAGTGAGAGAGGGAAAAGAAAGGCAGGGAAAGGGAGGGGAAGAGAAGCAAGGGAATTAATGACTTCAACAGAAGGGGAACGTAAAGAGAAAAGGAGAAAACGGATAAACGGAAAGTAGAGAAATGACGTAAACTAAAATGGGAAATGAAAAAAAAGTAAAAATATTGAAAACGATCAGAAAACAGGACGAAGAGAGGGAGAGAAGAGCAGGTAAAATAAAACAAACTGAACAAGGAAGATGAAAGTAAAGTGAGAAAATGAAGTTCTTTATGAAAACACTTTATATCAGATTGTCCGTTAGTGTAATTAACTTCAGGAATTTAATTAGATTTGTCTATGCAGGAAATTAGTTGTTGTTTTATGGATGTGGTTCGCGTGTTTTCGGTCTTTTTTTTTTTTTTTTTTTTTTTTTTAGAGAGAGAGAGAGAGAGAGAGAGAGAGAGAGAGAGAGAGAGAGAGAGAGAGAGAGAGAGAGAGAGAGAGAGAGAGGGAGAGAGAGAGAGAGAGAGAGAGAGAGAGAGAGAGAGGAGACATACAAGAGAGAGTGACCGGAAGAAGAGACATACAAGAGAGAGAGAGATCATTTTACCGCCTAGGCCTACAACGGCGCATCCATGTCCTTGATTGATTGATTTTGATTAAATTGGTCCATTGGGAATTTCTGATAGTTTAGGCTACTTTTTTTCCCCCAATTTTCTTTTTTAATGAAGGTTGCTAGGGGGGGGCGGGGTCGAGCTGTGATGAAGAGGCGTGGAGGAGGAGAGGGGTAGGGGAGGGAGGACGAAGGGGGAGGTGAGGGGGTAGGGAAGGGAGGGGGGAGGGAGTGGAGGGAGGGGGAGAATGGGAGGGAGAGGGAAGGGGAGGAGGGGAAAGGGGGAAGGGGAAGGAGAGGAGAGGAAGAGGGGAAGGGGGGGGGGAGAGGAGAGGGGAGAGGGGCGGAGAAGAGGGAGGATGGGAAGAGAGGGGTAATGGGGAAGGAAGGGAAGGGGAAGGGGAGGGAGTTGGAGGAGGAGGAGGAGGAGATAATAGAGGAATAAGAAGAAAGAGTAGAAAAACGAAAACGAAAAACTGGAAGAGGAGGAGAAGGAAAAGGGGAGCGAGAGGGGAGGGAGCAGGCTTTTTAAAGGGCCGATGAAAGCGCCCTCATTGAGTGATGTGGAGGACCAAGTAAAAAAAGAGACGAAGGCAAGGAGAGAAGAAGACAATGACTTGCTAAATGTGCATTCTCTTTATACTCTTCGTTTTTCCTTTTGTTTTACTTCCTCATTCCCGAGTGACCTCCTTCCTTATCTTTTTGACAGCCCTCCTCCTCCTCCTCCTCCTCCTCGTCTTGCTGCTGGTCCTCCTTCAGCTGTACGTCTCTCCACCTCTTCCTCCTCCTCCCTCTCTCTGCTTTTCCTCCTCCTCTTTCTTCTTCTTCTTCTTGTCCTTGTCCTTTTCCTCCTCCTCCTCCTCCTGCACCCGTCCACACTCTTCCTCCTCCTTCCTCCCTTTCAGCTCTTCCCACTCCCTTCTCCCCTCCCTCATCCCCCATCATCACCCTCCCCGACCTTCATCTTCCCTCTTCCCCTCCTTCTCCTCCCCGCACCCCTCTTCCCCTACTGCCCCCTCTTCCCTCTTTTGCCTCTTTTTATCCCTTCCTGCCCCTTCCCTCCTCGTGCTCCTCCCCCTGCCCCTGCTCCTCCCCCTCCCCCTCCCCCTAACCGTCGCCAAGGTCGAGGTGGTATCTGCGGCGGCGCCAGCGAGCCCGCCTGAGGGTGGGGTGTTAGAGGGGCGGGGGGAAGGAGGGGGGGTGGGTTTCGGATTTTATTTTTGCGTAAATTCGGTCGTGATTTAGTAACATTAATGTGTGTTGGTCGCCCTTATGATTTATCGGTGAAGTCGGGATTCAGGGAGGGAGGGTGGAGGGACGGGGGGGAGGGTAAAGTAGAGGGTAATTGATGGGGGGAACTAGAGAAGGAGAAACGGAGTGAGAGGAGGGGGAAAGAGGAGGAGGAGGATGTGAAGGTGCGTGAAGCGAAAGAGGGAGAGGAAATGTGCAAAGAGAAAGAATAGGTAAATGTAGATGTAAAATGAAAAATAAAAATCGGATGGAAAGAGAAGGCGTGGAATTAGGAGACAAGTGGAGAAAAAAAACAGAAAAAATAGGAAAAAAAGAAAAAAATATATGTGTGTGTATATATATATGTATATATGTATATATATATATATATATATTTTTTTTTTTTTTTTTTTTTTTTTTTTTTTTTTCGTTTGATAAAAAAAATGGTAAGACACTCTCTTTGAAAAAAATATATGGAGTCGGTCGATTTGGAAAGACGGTTACAAGTAAAAAAATATGTAATATTTTAAAAATTGGCAGATTGATGGATGGAAAGCTTGCGTGATAGATAAAGAGAGGCGAAGCTAAAACAAAAGGAAACGGGGGAAAAAAAGATAAAACAAATGCAGAAAAGCGAAGGGAAAGAGAGAGAGAGACAATGGGAATACTTGAAAAAAATTTCTTCTTTTATAGCGAAGAACCGTCAAGAGAAGCAGGAGATGAGTAAGCATATAGAGGGAAAAAAGACGGCGAGGAAAATGGGGGGGGAGGGGACGGGGGTGTAGGATAAGGGGAGGGACTGGGGGTGTATATGAAACAGGGGGGAGGGGACAGGGGGTGGTGAGGGATAAGAGGAGGGGACGTGTGGCAGAGAGGAAGTACAGGGTTTTAGGATAAGGGGTAGTGGACGGGGGGGGGTGTATGATAACGGGGGAGGGGACGGGGGGTGTAGGATAAGGGGAGGGGACGGGGTGTAGTGCATAAGGGGAAACGTGGGGGGAGGGGATATAGGGTGTAAGGGGACAGGGGATGCAGGAAAAGGGGGTGGGAAGGGGGGAGGGGACGTGGGTGCAGGATAAGGGGGGAGGAGGGGGGGACGAGGATACAGGAAAAATGGGGGAAGAGGCGGGGGAGGGGACGTGGGTGCAGGAAACGGGGGAGGGGACGAGGGGTATGTGGGGATAAGGGGGAGGGGACGGGGGTGTGGTAGTATAAGGGGGTAGGGGGCGGGGGAGGAGACGAGTGCAGGATAAAGGGAGTGGTAGGACGGGGAATTGGAAGGACAAGGGGGTGCAGGATAAGGGGGAGGGGGCGGGGGGGTAGTACGGAGGAGGGAGGGTGCAGGAAAAGGGGGTTTTTGAGACGGCAGAGCGCGTCCGGGTTGCCAGGTCATCGTCGTTACCGCAAGAGATGTTGCTGCCGGGGGTAGCAGGCAAGAGAGGGGAGATGGGGGACGGGGGGAGAGGTAGGAGAGAGGGGGAGAGGGGGGAGCGGGGGAGAGGAAGGAGAGGGGGAGATGGGGAGATAGGGGAGAGGGAGGAGGCAGAGTGAGGGGGAAAGGTGTGGAGGGAGAGGTGGTGGAGATAGGGGGAGATGGGGGAGGGGAGGAGGAAAGAGAGGGAGAGGGGGGATTGGGGAGGGGTATTGTGGGGATGATGATGGTGATGGTGGGGGCGATAATGATGATGATATGATGATAATTATGGTGATAGGTGTGAGGGTGATGATGATTATGGTGATGAAAGTGATGGTTATGATGATGTTGATGGTGATGATAGTGATGATGGTGCAGGCGATGAAGATGAGGGTGGTGATAAAACGAAGCGATAGTTTCAGGTAGAGGATAAACCAGTGATGAAAGGAAGGTGGGGAAAAAGAAATAAGACAAAAAGAACAGAAAACCAGAAAAGAGAACCAAAAAAAAGTTTATAGGGGGTTGCTACTCACGATGTTATTGTTTTGCTTAACTGTTAGAGGAAAGAGAAGGATGGGCGGGCGGGTGGGGAGGGAGAGGGAGGAGAGGGAGAAGAGAAAAAGAGAAGAAAGATAGAACATAGCGAGGGAGATAGACGGACAGGCAGACAGATAGATACACACAGATTAAATAGATACAGATAGATAGATAGACAGACAGGCCGACAGACAGACAGACAGACAGACAGATACACATAGATAGACAGACAGACAGATAGATACACATAGACAGACATACAGACAGACAGACAGATACACATAGATAGACAGACAGACAGAAGAGAGAAGAGAGAGAAGAGGAGAGATAAGAAGAGAGAGAGAGAGAGAGAGAGAGAGAGAGAGAGAGAGAGAGAGAGAGAGAGAGAGAGAGAGAGAGAGAGAGAGAGAGAGGAAGAGAGAGAGAGAGAGATGCATAGAGATGCATAGAGGACAGACAAAGAGCGTTTGTGCCAACGAAAGCCTCGCCCGTTGCCTCGACACTAGATCTGTCTGTCCGGACACTTTCGTCGTACATAAGCTGCTGTCCTCATTAGTACTCCTAGTCAGCCTCCCCACCCATTCCCCTAACCCCACCTGTCTTCACCTCCCCCTATCCCTCTCCATCTCACCTCACTCCTATCCTCTCCTACCCCACCCCACTCCTACCCAGTTCCTCACCACCCCACCCTACCCCACCTCACACCACTCTACCCTACCCCACCCCACCTCCTTCCCCACCCTACCATACCCTACCCTACCCTACCCTACCCTACTCCCACCCCACCTCCACCCTACACCCACCCTTCCCTTCCCTTCCCTATCCTACTTACCCCACCCCTCTCCACCCAACCCCACTCCACCCCACCCTCTAAATAAACTGCCTCTAAATAGTCCCTTTAAATAGCCTGGGTAGCTGTTTATAAGTTTTCTTCTTCTCCCTTCCTTCCTTCCCCTCGTCCTCATCCCCTCCTCCACTCCCAGCGCTCCTTCCTTCGAGAACGAAAGTGGGAAATCCGGTTTACTCAGCACCTGCCCTATCGAAGAGTGTGTTCCCTCCACTACCCCTCATCTTCTCCACCTCACACCCTTCCCCCACCCACCCAACCCTGGAGGACTTGAGCGGTGAAGACGGATTGTGTGTGTGACAAATCGGACTCCAGGGGGATGATCGGGAAAAGGAGGGGGGGAGGGGGGAGGCTGGGGGGGAGGGGAAGGCTGGGGGAGATAGTAGGGGGAGGGGGGAGGCTGGGGGAGATGCTAGGGGGAGGGGGTTGGTTGGGAAGATGCTAGGGGAGGGGAGGCTGGGGGAGGAGTGCTAAGGGGGGAGGAGGGTTGGGGGAGATGCTAGGGGGAGGGGAGGTTGGGGGAGATGTTGGACAGGGGGGGGGAGGTTGGGGTGTCATACTAGGGGGGAGAGGGTGATGGTGATGTTGGAAGGGGGGGAGGCTAGGGAGAAATGCTAGGGGGTAGGTTGGGGGAGATACTATAGGGCGGGGGAGAGGGTGATTGGGGGAGATGTTGGAAGAAGGGGAGGGGAGGAGATTTGGTGGGGAGATGCTAGGGCGGGGGAGAGATGGGTGATCGTTGGGGATGCTGGAAAGGGAGGGGAAGCTAGGCTAGTGATGTTGGGGATGCTGGGGGGAAGGGGGGCTAGGTTGGAGGGTAGGTCGGTGAGAGGTCGCCATGAGGTCGCCAGGGGGGAGGCGAGGGATGCTGGAAGGAGGGGGGGGCAGGTTGGATGAGTCGATGGAGGGTGCCAGGGGGGAGATGTTGGGGATGCTGGAGGGGAGGGCGAGGCTAGAGGGGGAGATTTTGGGGGAGGAAGTGAGGGTTGAGCTATGGGTCAGGATGGGGAGATATTGTGGGGGCCTCTTAGAGAAGGGTAAGGTGAGGGGGGTGGGGAGGAAGCTGGAAGGCTAAGAGAAGGAGATGTTGGGGGAGGGGGAGGAGGCTAGGCCGGATGGGGAGATATTGTGGGATCTTTAGAGAAGGGTGTGAGAGGGTGGGGGGTCGAGGGGGAGAGGGCCAGGAACTGAGGAGAGTAGGAAGGGGGTGGGGCGGCGGGGGCGGGATCCTGTAAACCCCATGAGTGTCTTGGGTATTTTGGATTGGGCGCATGGGCGGGGGTGCTGAGGGCGTGGCGTGGGGGTAGGCATGGGAGCCGCGTGGGATGGGGGGATTAGGGGATGCGTGGGGGGGAGGGGAAGGTGGGAGGGGGAGGGGCTTGGGAGGGAGATGAATGATACGGGATTTACAAATATTTTAGATTAACTGTTGTGAGTTGTGACGTTTGCTTGAGATTGTAGGCTTATGGTCTTGTGGGAAAAAATGAGGACGACGACGAAGGAGAAGAAGAAGAAGGAGAAGAAGAAGATAAAGGAGAAGGAGAAGAAGAAGAAGGAGAAGGAGAAGGAGAAGGAGAAGGAGAAGGAGAAGGAGAAGGAGACCACGACGTCGACGAAGAAGACGGAAAGAAGAGGAAAATGGAAATAGAATTGAAGGAGAACGTAAAGAAGGAGGAGGAGAATGAGAAGAATGATGAGGAAGAGGGATTAGAGGGAAGGAGAGGAGAAAGGTGGTTGGGAGAGAAAAATAAATAAGTAGACTAGCATGACTGAGCTGGAAAGGAGGAAGAAGGGGGAACATAAATAGAAGGAAGATTAAACAGGAAAAAGTTGACTCCATATTCACTTAGAAAGGAGAAAGAGGAGAGCAAAAATGAGGAGGAAACGCAGGGGGGAGGGAAGAGGAGGATGGGGAGGAGGAGGAAGGAAGGAAGGAGGAGGCGAAGGAAGGAAGGAAGGAAGGAAGGAAGGAAGGAAGGAAGGAAGGAAGGAAGGAAGGAAGGAAGGA
>NC_091587.1:2279253-2289253 GCF_042767895.1 Penaeus vannamei | reverse complement strand
GGCGAGTCTTTGGTCTTTCGAGGGCGAGTCTTTGGTCTTTCGAGGGCGAGTCTTTGGTCTTTCGAGGGCGAGTCTTTGGTCTTTCGAGGGCGAGTCTTGGCTTTTCGAGGGCGAGTCTTTGGTCTTTCGAGGGCGAGTCTTTGGTCTTTCGAGGGCGAGTCTTTGGTCTTTCGAGGGCGAGTCTTTCGTCCTTCGAGGGCGAGTCTTTGGTCTTTCGAGGGCGAGTCTTTCGTCCTTCGAGGGCGAGTCTTTGGTCTTTCGAGGGCGAGTCTTTGGTCCTTCGAGGGCGAGTCTTTGGTCTTTCGAGGGCGAGTCTTTGGTCCTTCGAGGGCGAGTCTTTGGTCTTTCGAGGGCGAGTCTTTGGTCCTTCGAGGGCGAGTCTTTGGTCTTTCGAGGGCGAGTCTTTCGTCCTTCGAGGGCGAGTCTTTGGTCTTTCGAGGGCGAGTCTTTGGTCCTTCGAGGGCGAGTCTTTGGTCTTTCGAGGGCGAGTCTTTGGTCCTTCGAGGGCGAGTCTTTGGTCTTTCGAGGGCGAGTCTTTCGTCTTTCGAGGGCGAGGCGCGGACAACAGGGACTGTCGTAAGGGCCGCAGGGGAACCCGTCGCCAGATGATCCGCGGCTTCAGGACAGGTAATCGGGGCGGCCGCGCGAGCGTCACGTAAACGGACGCCTCCCCGACGGCCACCTCGCGGCGCCATCTCATTCGTATGCAAATGCAGACGCTCGGGGCCATGACGCGCCGGTTCGAGTGCGTCGCGCGTGTTACTATGCTTGACGAACGAACGGTCGTGCGCCGGGTTTGCTTGTTTGGGGCGGGCGGGCGTTGTGCGTGGGTGGTTGGGGGTGGGAGATTGAGTCGGAGGTGGGTAGGTAATGGGGTGCTTGTGCTGGTACGAATAGGGTTTTTGGGGAAGAGGAGAGAAAGGTGCGGGGCGTGGATGGATGGGTGGTTGGAGGGAGATTGAGTCGAAGCATGGGCGGGTGGTTGGGGGAGGGAGAGAGAGAGAGGGAGGGGTGGGGGTAATGGGGGTGCTTGTGTTGGTACGAATAGGGTTTTTGGGGAAGAGGGGAGAGTAGGTAAGGGGGAAGTAGGTGTGGGTGAGTTGGGGGTGGAGGAGATGTGAGATTCGGGTGGGCGGGCGTGTGATGGATGGGGGAGATTGGAGATTGGGGAGATAGGGGGTGGGGGCAAATGGGGGTGCTTGTGTGGGTACGTATAGGAGCTTTTGGGGAGAAGAGGGGAGAGCAGGCACAGGGGGAGGGGGCGCGGCGTGGATGGTTGGGGGGAGGGAGAGAGATTGAGTCATGGCCGTGCGTGGATGGATGGGGGAGTGGGATTGTAGATAGGGTGGGGTAATGGGGGTGCTTGTGTGGGTACGTATAGGGGAAGAGAGGGAGTAGGGTATGAGGGGGGGGCTGGATGGATGGGGAGGGATATTGGGGAGATAGGGGTGGAGGCAATGGGGGTAGCTTGTGTGGGTACGAATAGGGTTTTAAAGAGGGGAGAGTAGGTATCGGGGGAGTAGGTAAGTTTAGAGAGAAGGGAGAGGCAGGTGTGTGGATTTAGGTAGAGAGGGTGTGCTTTCTTAGGGTCAGGGGTGGGGAGATTGCAGTGAATAAGAAGGCTGAGAGAGAGAGAGAGAGAGAGAGAGAGAGAGAGAGAGAGAGAGAGAGAGAGAGAGAGAGAGAGAGAGAGAGAGAGAGAGAGAGAGAGAGAGAGAGAGAGAGAGAGAGGGGGGGGGTGTGAGGGTGAGGGTGAGGGTGAAGATTGGAGCTAAAAAACGGGAGAAAAATGGAGAGTGAGAAGAGTAGATGAGACGGAGAAGAAGGAGGAACACCGACTGGGAAGAGAGGAGGCTTTTCAACAATACGAACGATAGGAAACAGAATAGACAGAAATAAAATAAAGAACAGCGCACAAAAGGAAATGGGGAGTCGTGGGTTCAGAGTGGGAGGTCAGGTGACGGCCCCGAAATGGTCGTGGTGTCTTGTCTGATTAGTCGTTGGGTGATTTAGGGCGCATGCCTCTAAGCGCCCCGGTGGACAGGGAGCGGAGGAGGAGGGGGCGGGGTGGGGTGGGGGGAAGGGGGTTACTTACGTCGGCATCTGGTGGATTGGGGAATATTTTGGTGAGTGTGGGAGGGAGGGTGGAAGAGGCAGAGTGAGAGGGGATTGTGAGTAACTGAGGCCGAGAGAGAAAAAAACGGAGAGAGGGAGAGAGAAAGAGAAAGAGAAAGAGAAAGAGAAAGAGAAAGAGAAAGAGAAAGAGAAAGAGAAAGAGAGAGAGAGGGAGGGATCGAGAGAGAGAAAGAGATACAGAGACAGAGACAGAGAAAGAGACAGACAGACAGAGACAGCCAGACAGAGAAAGAGAGAAAGACAGACAGACAGACAGAGAGAGAAAGAGAAAGAGAGAGAGAGAGAGAGAGACAGACAGACGGGCACGCACCGCAAACATACATATAGACGTACAAACACGCCCCCCCCCACCCCACCCCACATTAGATTAGGAGGGAGAGGGATAATTGATTTGATATGAATTGGCAAGCTTTATGTACAGAGCGGTGTGTATGCCCAGCCAGGGTAAGATACCAAATCATCTGCCCAATCTGTCTGTGCTTTTATTGTCAAGAGATATTTCACATTAATTATACGTGCCTGGAGATATTTGCTATTGTGCTTTCTTTATTTACATATCTGTTCGTCAATAAAAACACTTTTATATCACCAATTTTATCAGAGACAAAATATTGTTTATGATAAAATTGATATAATCATTAAGTGCTGGTCATTGGATCAAACAGCGCGCTTGATCGATAAGATGCAGTTTCATGCAACGAAGTATGTAATGGGGAAGATTATGTAAAGATACGAAATTGGCTTTGCTTCGGAAACTGCATCCTCTACGTATTTTATAGCGGACTAATGTCGTATTCGTAGTCTGGCCAATGTAACTTGCTGTCTCCGAAACAGCCTATAATAGAGTTTATGTTGTTTGTCCACATCTGATGTCCCTGGAAGAATGTCATGGCAGATGGTACCATGTCCATTTTTCTTTATTTTTTCAGTGGTCTCGAAGACCGCTAACGTCACTTTTTTTCATTTGATTGAGAGTTAATGGTGCTGCAGAGTATGGATCTTCAATGGAAAGTGCTGGTCGGGATAAAAGATCAGCCTTGTCACAGGTTGATATCCCTATAAAAGAGAGTATCCAGTATAGTGACACGGATACCTTGCTCTGAAGGATATTCCAGTCACTTTTTTCATATGATTGAGAATTAATGGTGCTGCAGAGTATAGATCTTCAGTGGATATTCCTATAAAAGAGAGTATCCAGTATAGTGACACTTGAAGGATATTCCAAGTTGATATGTTCCTGGACAAAATGCAATGAGGCTGTAGGGTGCTCCTTGGCTGTCAGTAGGGACAGTTAATTGTCGTTGTTGTTTACTTTTCTCGTGGTATGTTATGGGCTGCTGACTAGGGGCCGTTTGCGCTGGCCACGTTGGAGATTCGCACGCCGTTTGAAGATCAGTGTCAGGAGTTAGTACACCAATTCCTGAGAGAGGAAGGGAGAGGGAGAGGAGAAGGAGAGGGAGAGAGAGGGAGAGGGAGAGGTAGAGAGAGGGGAGGGAGAGAAAGAGAGAGGGGGGAGAGGGAGAGGGAGAGGTAGAGAAATGGGGAGAGGTAGAGAAATGGGGAGAGGGAGAGAGGGAGAGAAAGAAAAAGAGAGAGGGGGGCGAGGTTTGGCGAGAGTTGGAGGGAGCGAGGAAGTCTGAGAGCGAGTGTGAGAGAAAGTGAGTGAGAAACAGCGCGAGTGACTTTTTTGACTTAGACAAGTTTATTGAGACAAAAGATTACATCTCAAAAGGATGTGGTAATGTAGGTTAATCTCACGTCTGTCTCCAGAAGACCCTGTGTGGGATTACAGTTCTCATACAAAAAAGGTGTATTATCAGATTATAACATAAGATACAATGAGAGAGAGAAAGAGAAAGAGAGAGAGAAATAGAGAGAGAAAGAGACAGACACAGAGAGAGACAGAGACAAAGAATAGGTGTATTATCAGATTATAACATAAGATACAATGAGAGAGAGAGACAAAGAGAGAGAAAGAGAAAGAGAAAGAGAGAGAGAGAGAGAGAGAGAGAGAGAGAGAGAGAGAGAGAGAGAGAGAGAGAGAGGAGGTGAGAGAGAGAGAGAGAGAGAGAGGTGAGTAAGAGAGAGAGAAAGAAAGAAAGCAAGAAAAAAAGAAAGAAAGAAAGAAAGAAAGAAAGATAAAGAAGAAAAAAGCAAGAAAGAAAGGAAGAAAGAAAGAAAGAAAGAAAGAAAGAAAGAAAGAAAGAAAGAAAGAAAGAAGAGAAGAAGAGAAAGAAAGAGAGAGAGAGAGAGAGAGAGAGAGAGAGAGAGAGAGAGAAAGAGAAAGAGAGATAGGGTGGCTAGGAAGAGAAGGAGTGGAGCGGACGGCAAGCGACCAAAGAAACAGACCGACGAAGGGGGAAGCAGAAGGAAAATAAGAGAAGAGAGAGCCACCCTCGGCGAGGAGAACGGCAGAACCGTCCTTACTTATTAGCCCGTAATATAAGGGTGAGCACGATCTATTTTTCATCTTCTCCACTCCCCCTCCCCACCCGAACGCCGCCCGTGATAAGGGGACTTTATTGAGAGAAGGCGTTACTGGAACCTCGTCTCGATATCGGCCGAGCTGAGCAACAAGTCTCTCGGTTGTCCGCGCATTCCTTCGTTCTCCTTCGTTCTCCTTCGCTCGCCCTCGCGCCTCCTTCGCTCTCCCTCGCTCGCCCTCGCGCCTCCTTCGCTCGCCCTCGCGCCTCCTTCGCTCGCCCTCGCGCCTCCTTCGCTCGCCCTCGCGCCTCCTTCGCTCGCCCTCGCGCCTCCTTCGCTCGCCCTCGCTCGCCCTCGCGCCTCCTTCGCTCGCCCTCCCCCTTCGTGCGTGGGAGAAGGAGGGAGAGGGAGAGGGAGGAGGAGGGAGAGGGAGGAGGAGGGAGGAGGAGGGAGAAGGAGGGAGAGGGAGAAGGAGGGAGAGGGAGAAGGAGGGAGAGGGAGATGGAGGAGGAGGGAGAGGGAGAGGAGAGAAGGAGGGAAGAGGGAGAAGGAGAGGGGAGAAAGGAAGGAAGGAGAGGGGGATGAAGGAGGGAGAGAGAAGGAGAAGGAGGAGGACGGAAGGGAGAGGGAGAGAGGAGTGAGGAAGAGGGGAGAAGGAGAAGGGAGAGGGAAAGGGAGAGGAGGGGAGAAGGAGAGGAAGAAGGAGGAGGAAGGGAGAGAGGAGGGAGACGGAAGTGGAAAGGGAGGAAGGAGGGAGAGAGGGAGAAGGAGAAGGGAGGGAGGGAGAGGGAGAGGGAAGGAAGGAGGGAGAGGGAAAGGGGAGGAGGGAGAGGGAGGAGAGGGAGAAGGAGGGAGAAGGAGAGGGAGAAGGAAGGGAGAGGGAGAGGGGAGGAAGAGAGGAGAAGGAGGGGAGAGGGAGGAGGGAGGGAGGGAGAGGGAGAGGAGGAAGAGAAGAGGGGAAAGAGGGAGAAGAGGAAAGAAAAGGAAGGAAGTTGGAAAGAGAGAGAGAGAGAGTTGGAGAAAAGAGAGAGAGAGGAGTTGAAAGAGAGAGAGAGAGAGAGAAAGAGAGGAGAGGGAGAGCTGGAAAGAGAGAGAAAGAGAGTTGGAAAGAGAGAGAGAGTGAGAGTTGGAAAGAGAGAGAGAGAGAGAGTTAGGAAAGAGAGAGAGAGAGAGAGTTGGAAAGAGAGAGAGAGAGAGAGCTGGAAAGAGAGAGAGAGAGAAAGAAAGGAGAGAGAGAGAGAGAGTTGCAGAAAGAGAGAGAGAGAGAGAGAGTTTAGAAAGAGAGAGAGAGAGAGAGAGAGAGAGACGGGAAGAGAGAGAGAGAGAGAGTTGAAAGAGAGTTGGAGAGAGAGAGAGAGAGAGAGAGAGAGAGAGAGAGAGAGAGAGAGAGAGAGAGAGAGAGAGAGAGAGAGAGAGAGAGAGAGATTAGCCAAGGTTAAGTAGTAGCAGGTTCAGCCATCGGAGTGAGGACAGAGGAGGTGGGGGGGGTGCAGGGAAACACGTGCGTCCAACCAAGCCCGCAATCCTAACCGGCAGGACGCCCACACACACACACACACACACACACACACACACACACACACACACACACACACACACACACACACACACACACACACACACACACACACACACACACACACACACACACACACATGGTACGGACATTAACGCCGTGTGGGTTACTGAGGTAGATCACGTGACGAGAATTTTCTCCTTTTTCCCCCCTCTCTCTCTCTCTGTTTCTCTTTCCTTCCATCTCCCCCCACCACTCTCTCTCTCTCACTTTCTTTTCTTTCCCTCCTCCCTCTCTCTCGCCCATTCCTCTCTTCTCTCTCTCTCTCTCTCTCTCTCTCTCTCTCTCTCTCTCTCTCTCTCTCTCTCTCTCTCTCTCTCTCTCTCTCTCTCTTCTTTTCTCTCTCTCTCTTTCTTCTTCTCTCTCTCTTTCTTTCTTCTCTCTCTCTTTCTTTCTCTCTCTCTCTCTCTGTTTCTCTTTCTCTCTCCATCTCCCCGCCACTCTCTCTCTCTCGCTCTTTCTTTCTTCTCTCCTCCCTCCTCTCTCTCCCTTTCTCTCTCTCTCTCTCTCTCTCTCTCTCTCTCTCTCTCTCTCTCTCTCCCTCTCTCTCTCTCTCTCTCTCTCTCTCTCACCCTCTCTCTCTCTCTCTCTCTCTCTCTCTCTCACTCTCTCTCTCTCTCTCCTATGCTTGCCTCCTTCTCCTTCCTCCACCCCCTGCTTCCACCTTCGTTCTTCATCTGGCACTGCCTGACCTGCAGCCACTCCAATACAGTCCTTTGGAGTAGGGGGAACAGGTGGGAGAAGTTGATTGGCTATCTCGCGTAAGTGTATATGCCTTTATGTTCGACTGAGCATCTTTCATTTCAGATGAGTGAAGGGGGGTGGGGGAGGGAAGGATGTAAGGAGGAGGAGGAGTGGATGGAAAGGGGAGGATGGAAGGAGGGAGGGAGGGAGGGAGTGGGAGGAGGAAGAGAGTGAGAGGAGGAAAGAAAGAGGAAGAGAGAAAAAGAGAGGAAGAGGAATAGAGAGAGAGAGAGTTAGAGTTAGAGTTGAGTTAGAGAGAGAGAGAGAGAGAGAGAGAGAGAGAGATATACAGTTTCATTTTCAGGTTGTGCTTTGTGCACATTGGCCACCCACACGCGCCTCTAATCCCCACCCATTTAGGCTAATCCCGGCCAATCCATATAGTTTGGCCGCGTGCAGACAGTCCCCTCCCTTCCCTCGCTCCCTTTCCCCTTCCTCCTCCGAAGGGGTTTTGGGGCGCCTTCAACCTCTAGAGCGCGCGTGTGGCCTCGGGTTGGGAGTCGCAAATTAGCCCCCTTTTTTGGGCCTGGTTCTTCGGGGGAGGGGGAGGAAAGAGGGGAGGGAGAGGGGGGGAGGAGAGAGGGAGGAGAGAGGGATGGGGAGGAAAGAGAGGAGGGAGAGGGGGGGAGGAGAGAGGGAGGGAGAGGAAAGAGAGGAGGGAGAGTGGGGAGGGGGAGGAAAGAGGGAGGGAGAGGACGCTGACTGGGCATCTCCGGCTGTGCGGCCAGGGAGCGCCGGCGCGGCAGCCCGGATGGAGGGGCGAAGAGGGATGCAGGCAGGCAGGCAAGGAGGCAGGCAGGCAGGCAGGCAGGCAGGCAGGCAGGCAGGCAGGCAGGCAGGCAGGCAGGCAGGCAGGCAGGCAGGCAGGCAGGCAGGCAGGCAGGCAGGCAGGCAGGCAGGCAGGCAGGCAGGCAGGCAGGCAGGCAGGCAGGCAGGCAGGCAGGCAGGCAGGCAGGCAGGCAGGCAGGCAGGCAAACAGACAGGCAGGCAGGCAGGCAGGCAAGCAAGCTGACAGGCAGGCAGGCAGGCAGGCAGGCAGGCAGGCAGGCAGGCAGGCAGGCAGGCAGGCAGGCAGGCAGGTTGAGAGGATGGCAGACAAAAAAAGAGAAAGAAAGAAAGAAAAGAAAAAAAGACAAATATACAAACACAAGCAAGAAAGACACAGACCAAAGGGGGCGGGTAACTGTGTTCGCAAAAAAGTGATTCATCGCCAGGCTGGAAAAGCTTTATTTGGTTACACGCATCGGTTGTACATGCAAAACCTTCCCTGGAGGAGATGGCGACGTCGCGGGGGACACGGGGAAGGAGAGGGATGAATTTTGAGGTTGGTGGCGACGCCGGAGTGATGGGGAAGGAGGGGGAAGGATGGGGAGGGGGAAGGAGGGGGAGGGGGCCATAGCGAGCAAGAGGGGCCAATAACGGCTCCGACCAAGAGGGCGCTCTGCCGGGGTCACACGAGAGCCTCGCGAAGGGCAGCCTCGGCCGTAATTAAGTCATGCACTGGGTGTCTGTCACGCAGGTCGCCTTGCTCGTCGGCTCTGGGGGCCTCCTGCTCCGAGGCTGCCGCTCTGCCGGGGTGCCCTTGGCGCGTCGCTCGAGGCCGTAGGTGCCCCTTCGGCCTCGTCCTCAGGCTCAGGGCTGGGTTGTATTTTCTTTCTTCTCTTCTTTTTTTTTTTTTCTTTTTAGGGTGTGCAGTGGTGGAACAAAGTGCCGATTGGGTTTCCCTCTTGTCCTTTTTCTCTTATTTCTTATTTTTCTCCTTCGCCTCCCCTCCTCAGCTCCTCCTTGCTACCTTCTCCATGCCTCGTCCTTTTTTCTTCTGCTCCTCCTTTCTTCTTCTTCTTCCTCCCTTCTCCTCCTCCTCCCTTTTCTTCTTCCACCTCCTCCTCCCCCCTCCTCTGCCTCCCCCAATTTCTTCTATCCTTCCTCTCCTCCTCCACTCTCCTCCTCCCCTCCTCCCCCTCCCTCCTCCACCTCCACCTCCACTCTCCCTCCATATCCGCGACCCTCCCCCTCCTCCTCCTCCCTCCTCCTCCACCTCCCCCTTCTAATATCCCCCTCATATCCCCCTCCTCCTCCTCCTCCCCCTCCCCCTCCTCCCCAACTAGCGAAGCCTTTGACGTCCGGCTCGATTACCTGCGCCGCAAAAGCCTAGGAGCGGCCGCGGGCTAATAATAATTCAATCCGAAGCAACCGCCGCCATTTGGGATAAAACAAAAGCCCGTCGGCGGCGGGCGGAGCTCGATGCGTCTGACGTGGGGGGGAGGAAAGAGGGGGAGTGGATTACCGAGAGGAGAGGAAAGAGGGGGAGGGAGAGGGAAGGAGGGGAAGGGAGAGGGAAGGAGGGAAGAGTGGGAGGGAGGGGAAAGAGGAGAGGGAGATGGAAGAGGGAAGAGTGGGAGGGAGGGAAAGGGTAAAAGTGGGAGGGAGAGAGGAAGAGGGGAGTGGATTTACGGAGGAGGAGGGAGGAGGGATGAGGAAAGGATGAGGGAAAAGAAGGAAAAGGGAGGGAAGAGGAGAGCGAGAGGGACGAGAGAGAGCGGAGAGTGGGAGGAAAGAAGAGTGGGAGGAAGGAGAGGGAAGAGGAGAGGCGGAGGGAGAGAGGGAGAGCGAGGGAGAGGGAGAGGGAAGAGGGGAAAGAAAGGGAGCGAGCGAGAGGGGAGGAGAGGGAAGGGAGAGGAGGGAAAGGTGGGAAGAGTGGGGAGGGAGAGGGAAAGAGGGGAGGGAGAGAGGGAAGAGAAGAAGGGAGGGATAGAGAAGAAAGAGGAGGGAGGGAAGAGGGAAGAGTGGGAGGGAGGGAAAAGGAAAGAGTGGGAGGGAGAGGAAAGAGTACGAGGGAGGGGAAAGAGGGGAGAGGGTAAGGACCTAGATGTTACATATTTTTGTTTGATTTTGTTAGGATTCGAATGTGTGATATTCCTTATCGTGGTTAATCGTGAAGCAACATCAGCTCTGAATGTATACGCATTTTTCATAGGGTAAAACGATCTATGTTAAGGCAAAGCACCATAAAAAATGATCAAGTAGAGCTGTAAAGACGCTGACACATACAGTCCAAATATAGGACGAGGATTAAAAAAAAATAGCGCTCCAATGCACCAATAATGAATTTGCGGCGAT
>NC_091587.1:2256753-2274253 GCF_042767895.1 Penaeus vannamei | reverse complement strand
GCAGGGAGGCGGCGCCGTCCGTCAGGCGAGAAGAGAGGGAGACGATGGAGGCTCTTCTGGGGGAGGGATGGAGGAAGGGAGTGGGAGGGAGGGAATAGGAGGGAGGGAGTTAGAAAGGGTGTAGGAGGGAGGGAGGAGAAAGGGAAGTGGTGGAGGGAGGGAGGAGAAAGGGGGGGGGAGGAAAGGAGGAAAGGGAGTGGGGGAGAAAGGGAGTGGGAGGACGGAGGGAGGGTTTGGGAGATGGGATTATAAGTAGGATGTGGGAGAGGGAATGGGATTAAAGATTGGGTGTGGGGGGAACAGGAAGGACAGGGAAAGACAAGAAATAGATATGGAGAAGGGAGAGGAAGGAAGGATAGAAGAAAGAAAGAAAGAAAGAAAGAAAGAAAGAAAGAGAGCGAAGGAGAGAAGTCGAAAGGAAGGGGGCAGGGAGGAAGGGAGGGAAGGAAGAAAGGAAGAAAGGAAACGGGAGAAGGAGAGGGAGAGGGAGAGCATGGCCGACAGTAGTAGCCATTACCACATAGGAGATCACAAACGCAGGCGCGGTGGCATCGGTGCCTCTGAAGATGGCACTGACCTTCGAGCGAGCCGCAGAACCCAAGAAATCGCGTATCATATCAAGTGCCTGACCACGTGTGTTCGTCCTAGTATTAAATACTTGACCACGTGTGTTCGTCCCAGCGTCAAGTGCCTGACCACGTGTGTTCGTCCCAGCATCAAGTGCCTGACCACGTGTGTTCGTCGAAGTATCAAGTGCCTGACCACGTGTGTTCGTCCCAGTATTGAGTGCCTGACCACGTGTGTTCGTCCCAGTGACAAATATGACCATGTGTTCATTAACTTTGTCAGTGCCTGACCACGATATCATTCGTTAGCAGTCAAGTGCCTGACCACGTGTGTTCGTCGAAGTATCAAGTGTCCTGACCACGCGTGTGTTCGTCCCAATGTTAGTGCCTAATACGTGGTGATCTGTAGTATTAAATACTTGACCACGTGTGTTCGTCCCAGCGTCAGTGCCTGACCACGTGTGTTCGTCTAGCGTCAAGTGCCTGACCGTGTGTTCGTCCCAGCGTCAAGTGCCTGACCACGTGTGTTCGTCGTATCAAATTGCTACTACAATGTGTTCGATAAATATTGAGTGCCTGACCACGTGTGTTCCGTCCGAGATATTAAATGCCTGACCACGTGTGTTCGTCCCAGCGTCAAAGTGCCCACGGTACATCGTGTTCGTCCCAGCGTCAAGTGCCTGACCACGTGTGTTCGTCCCAGCGTCAAGTGCCTGACCACGTGTGTTCGTCGAAGTATCAAGTGCCTGCCCACGTGTGTTCGTCCCAGTATTGAGTGCCTGACCACGTGTGTTCGTCCTAGTATTAAATACTTGACCACGTGTGTTCGTCCCAGCGTCAAGTGCCTGACCACGTGTGTTCGTCCCAGCGTCAAGTGCCTGACCACGTGTGTTCGTCCCAGCGTCAAGTGCCTGACTTGCGGCGTGTTCGTCGAAGTATCAAGTGCCTGCCCACGTGTGTTCGTCCCAGTATTGAGTGCCTGACCACGTGTGTTCGTCCTAGTATTAAATACTTGACCACGTGTGTTCGTCCCAGCGTCAAGTGCCTGACCACGTGTGTTCGTCCCAGCGTCAAGTGCCTGACCACGTGTGTTCGTCCCAGCGTCAAGTGCCTGACCACGTGTGTTCGTCGAAGTATCAAGTGCCTGCCCACGTGTGTTCGTCCCAGTATTGAGTGCCTGACCACGTGTGTTCGTCCTAGTATTAAATACTTGACCACGTGTGTTCGTCCCAGCGTCAAGTGCCTGACCACGTGTGTTCGTCCCAGCGTCAAGTGCCTGACCACGTGTGTTCATTGGCGTCATTGCCTGACCACGTGTGTTCGTCGAAGTATCAAGTGCCTGCCCACGTGTGTTCGTCCCAGTATTGAGTGCCTGACCACGTGTGTTCGTCCCAGTATTGAGTGCCTGACCACGTGTGTACGTCCCAGTATTAAATAATTGACCACGTGTGTTCGTCCCAGCATCGAGTGCCTGACCACGTGTGTTCGTCGAAGTATCAAGTGCCTGACCACGTGTGTTCGTCGAAGTATCAAGTGCCTGACCACGTGTGTTCGTCGAAGTATCAAGTGCCTGACCACGTGTGTTCGTCGAAGTATCAAGTGCCTGACCACGTGTGTTCGTCGAAGTATCAAGTGCCTGACCACGTGTGTTCGTCGAAGTATCAAGTGCCTGACCACGTGTGTTCGTCCCAGTATCAAGAGCCCGACTACGTGCTTGTTTTCGTCGAAGTATCAAGTGCCTGACCAGCCATTCGTCGAAGTATCAGGAGTGCCTGACCACGTGTGTTCACGTCCCAGTATTCGGTGCCTGATACGACATGTGTTCATCCAAGTGTCAATATAATTGACCACGTGTGTTCGTCCCAGCATCGAGTGCCTGACCACGTGTGTTCGTCGAAGTATCACGTGCCTGACCACTTGTGTTCGTCCCAGTATCAAGTGCCTGACCACGTGTGTTCGAGGCCGAGCGGGGAGAGAGAGAGGGTAGATCGCGTAGCGGAGCGACCAGTGCCTCGTGCGCCCGCATTCCGATTGAGGACTACAGGGCTATGCGGGCGTGTCTCCCCCTGGGCGGGCGTGCGGTGCTCCGGGCCGGGGGGGGGGGGACGGGCGGGCGGGCAGGTGAGAGGGCTCGACGAGGGACGTTGTGGAGCGGCGGGTTGTGGGGTGGGTTGCATGACACGGTGGCTGGCTCTCGCGCTCTCGCTCTCTATCTCTTTCTCTGTCTCCTTCTCGTCTCTCTGTCTCTGTCTCTGTCTCCTTCTCGTCTCTCTCTCTCTCTCTCCTTCTCGTCTCTCTCTCTCTGTCTCCTTCTCGTCTCTCTGTCTCTGTCTCCTTCTCGTCTCTCTGTCTCTGTCTCCTTCTCGTCTCTCGGTCTCTGTCTCCTTCTCGTCTCTCGGTCTCTGTCTCCTTCTCGTCTCTCTGTCTCTGTCTCCTTCTCGTCTCTCTGTCTCTGTCTCCTTCTCGTCTCTCTGTCTCTGTCTCCTTCTCGTCTGTCTCGTCTCTGTCTCCTTCTCGTCTGTCTCGTCTCTCTGTCTCTGTCTCTGTCTCTGTCTCCTTCTCGTCTCTCTGTCTCTGTCTCTGTCTCCTTCTCGTCTCTCTGTCTCTGTCTCTGTCTCTGTCTCCTTCTCGTCTCTCTGTCTCTCTGTCTCTGTCTCTGTCTCCTTCTCGTCTCTCTGTCTCTGTCTCCTTCTCGTCTGTCTCGTCTCTGTCTCCTTCTCGTCTGTCTCGTCTCTCTGTCTCTGTCTCTGTCTCTGTCTCCTTCTCGTCTCTCTGTCTCTGTCTCTGTCTCCTTCTCGTCTCTCTGTCTCTGTCTCTGTCTCTGTCTCTCTTCTCCCCTTCTAATCTCTCTGTCTCTCTGTCTCCTTCTCTGTCTCCTTCTCGTCTCCTTCTCGTCTCTGTCTCTCTGTCCCCTTCTCGTCTGTCTCGTCTCTGTCTCCTTCTCGTCTGTCTCGTCTCTCTGTCTCTGTCTCTGTCTCTGTCTCCTTCTCGTCTCTCTGTCTCTGTCTCTGTCTCCTTCTCGTCTCTCTCTGTCTCTGTCTTCACCCTGTCTCCTTCTCGTCTCTCTGTCTCTCTGTCTCCTCCTCGTCTCTCTCTTGTCTCTCTGTCTCTGTCTCTGTCTCTCTCTCTCGTCTCCCTGTTCCTCTGTCTCTGTCTCCTTCTCGTCTCTCTCTCTCTTCTCTGTCTCCTTCTCGTCTCTCTCTCATTCTGTCTCCTTCTCGTTCTCTCGTCTCTCTGTCTCCTTCTCGTCATCTCTGTCTCTGTCTCCTTCTCGTCTCTCTGTCTCTGTCTCCTTCTCGTCTCTCTGTCTCTGTCTCCTTCTCGTCTCTCTGTCTCTGTCTCCTTCTCGTCTCTCTGTCTCTGTCTCCTTCTCGTCTCTCTGTCTCTGTCTCCTTCTCGTCTCTCTGTCTCTGTCTCCTTCTCGTCTCTCTCAACTCTCCTAATATAGCCTTCGTCTTTCTCTCTCTCTCTGTCTCTGTCTCCTTCTCACTTTTCTCTCTTTCTGTCTCTGTCTCTGTCTCCTTCTCGTCTCTCTGTCTCTGTCTCTGTCTCCTTCTCGTCTCTCTGTCTCTCTGTCTCTGTCTCTGTCTCCTTCTCGTCTCCCTGTCTCTGTCTCTGTCTCCTTCTCGTCTCTCTGTTTCTGTCTCTGTCTCCTTCTCGTCTCTCTGTTTCTGTCTCCTTCTCGTCTCTCTGTTTCTGTCTCTGTCTCCTTCTCGTCTCTCTGTTTCTGTCTCTGTCTCCTTCTCGTCTCTCTGTCTCTGTCTCTGTCTCCTTCTCGTCTCTCTGTCTCTGTCTCTGTCTCCTTCTCGTCTCTCTGTTTCTGTCTCTGTCTCCTTCTCGTCTCTCTGTCTCTGTCTCTGTCTCCTTCTCGTCTCTCTGTCTCTGTCTCCTTCTCGTCTCTCTGTCTCTGTCTCTGTCTCCTTCTCGTCTCTCTGTCTCTGTCTCTGTCTCCTTCTCGTCTCTCTGTCTCTGTCTCTGTCTCCTTCTCGTCTCTCTGTCTCTGTCTCTGTCTCCTTCTCGTCTCTCTCTCTCTCTCTCCTTCTCGTCTCTCTCTCTCTCTCTCTGTCTCCCTTCTCGTCTCTCTCTCTTCCCCCCCGTCTTCTCTCTCTCTCTCCCCCCCTCTCTCTCTATCCCCCTCTCTCTCTCCCTCTCTCCCTCTCTCCCCCTCTCTCTCTCCCCCCCTCTCTCTCTCCCCCTCTCTCCTCTCTCAGCACCTTCCTACCTCCCTGCTTCCCATACCCCTTCCCTTCCCTCCCGTTCCACCATCTTTGCCTCCCCCTTGTGCCACTTCCTCGCCCTGAATTTTCTCCTTTTTCTCCCCTACCCCCACCCCCCACCTCCCACCCCCACTTGATCGCGTGCTGTGAGTGCGAGGAACCGGAACGGCGATGGAAGATGCGGCAAAAAGATCCGGCATTTTCCCCCGTGGATAAGCGGTATGGATTTCCGGTTTGTTTTATGGTCGGACGCGCGCGCGCTCGCTCGCTCGTGCCGCACGCCCGTCGGGTCACGTGGTTTTTGCGAGCGGCGAAGGGCGGCGGCGGCGGGAGATGGGTCGCCCTCCCGTTGTTGATGTGCGGTCTTTTGTGCAACGATTTACGTGGCAAGGTGTACGTATACATACACGCACGCGCGTGCGCACATTAACATAGACAAACACATACATGCACATGCAAACGCACACGCACTCTCTCTCTCTCTCTCTCTCTTCTCTCTCTCTCTCTCTCTCTCTCTCTCTCTCTCTCTCTCTCTCTTCTCTCTCTTCTCTCTCTCTCTCTCTCTTCTCTCTCTCTCTCTCTCTCTCCTCTATATATCTCTCTCTCTCTCTATATCTTCTCTCTTCTCTTCTCTCTCTCTTCTCTCTCTTCTCTCTCTTCTCTCTCTTCTCTCTCTCTCTCGCTGCCATATATTTATCGTCTGCCTTTACCATTATCTGATGTTCTCCGCCATGGCCGTGTTTGTGCGCACATCATGGGGCGCTCATGTACGCACCTTTCACGGGCTTAGTTTATGCCTTTTCATCACCGTCGTGAGACCACGAGAGTAACGTCCCGTCAACCGTATCAGTCCCTCTCTACCATCACCCCACCCCCACCCCCACCGTCACTTACAACTCATCCCCACCCCCACCCCCACCTTCACTTACAACTCATCCCCACCCCCACCGTCACTTACAACTCATCCCCACCCCCACCCCACCACCCCCTTCACTTACAACTCATCCCCTACCCCCACCCCCCCACCCCACCTTCACTATACAACTTCTCATCCCCACCCCCACCCCCACCTTCCACTTACAACTCATCCCCACCTCTACCCCCCCACCCCCACCGTCACTTACAACTCATCCCCACCTCTACCCTCAACTGCAGCTAAACCATTATCCCGACTTACGCTCTAATCCCCACCTCCACCTAAACCCTCACCTCCGCGTACATCTTCTCCCCCACGTCTACTCACCCCTCACCGCCCACTCACCACCCTAAACTCCTCCCTCCCCTACCATCATCTTCACCCACAACTTCACCTTCCTACCTTCCACCTTCACTCATTCCCCACCTACACCCCCACCTCCACCTCCACTTCAATTTGCCACTCTAAACCCTCCTCCTACCTTCACTCCTTCACCCCCACCTTCACCTTCACCCCCCCACCGCCACCTAAACTTCTCCCCCAACCCCCACCTCCATCCTACAACTCACCCCCCACCTCCACCTTCACCTACAACTCACCCCCCACCTCCACCTTCACCCTTCTTTGCTGCAGAAGAACGAGCGGTGGCGGAGCGTAGAGCACCGGGGATCAGTCCCCCCACCCCCCACCCCACCCCACCGTAGCCCTCCCCCCTCCTCCCCCCTCCGCCCCTTTGTCGGTGAGGGAAAGAGGTGAGCTGTTATTTCCCCCGTGTTTTGCAGTGTCCCGGAATCACATTTGTCTTCGGGGGCGGCGGGGGGTGAGAGGAGGGGGATGAGGAGTGGGGGGGGAGGGGAGAGGGCGTCTGGTGGTGGAGGCGGAGGGTGTGGAGGATGGGGGAGGAGCTGGGCTTCATGGTGGTGGCGGAGGTGGGGGTTGGGGGAGGGCGTCTGGTGGTGGTGGTGGTGGTGGAGGCGGGGGTGGGGGTGGGGGGAGTTTCCTCTGTCGTCGGAGTCGCTTCTGTCGCGGCAGAGACACGGGCGTTTGTCATGCCTTGACGCCGGGTTCTTCTTGTTCTCTCTCCCTCTCCCCCCACACGCTCCCCCTTCCCCTTCTCCCTACCCCGGTCTCCCTCGTTTCTCCGTTTTCCTTTCCGTTTTTCTTTACGTTTTTCTTTTATCGTTTTTGTTGTTGTTGTTGTTCTTTCTGTCGCATCTCCCTATTTCTGTGTCTTTCTCGTTCTCTCTCTTCACCCTCCTTCGTTCCAACCTTTTTCTTCCTCCATCGTGTCCTTCTGCACCCTCTCTTCCCCCCCTTCTTTATTCTCTTTTTTTTTCTCCCTAGTTATTCCCGGATATCCGTTCCCACGCCGGTTCTTCCATCACGATGTTACCCTCCTCCTTCCGCGTGTTTTAATTCCGTCTTAAAAGTTGCTGGATTCCTGCGGCTGGGCGTCTTATCTCCATCTTCTCTGGGAGCTTTTGTTTTCTTTTTCTTTTTCTTTTTTTTATCTTGTCTTTTATCTCGCGAGTCGTTATTCCGCGTTCGTTCGTTTAGAGAAGCGTTATTTGCAGATTTTTTTTTTTTTTTGTTCAGGGATTTTTTTTTCGGGGATTGTTCCATATCTTGGATTTGAATGTCCGTTTTCGGTTTTTTTGTACCAGGGTTGTTCATGCGCTGCAGTTCAATGCCCTTTTCAGATTTTGTCCCTCAATTGTCCATGCCTGAACGCCCGTTTTCAGACTTTGACCAGAAGTGTCCTTGTGTAGGACCTAATTGTGCCCGTTTTCAAATTTTGTCCCAGAACTCTCCATACGTTGGACATCAATGCCGGTTTTCAGATTTTGTCCCAGAATTGTCTAGTTTTCGAATTTTGTTCCAGAATTGTTCAAACGTTGCGCTTGAATCCGTGAATTCAGATTTTTGTCCCAGAGCTGTCCATACGTTGCGCTTGAAATCCAATTTTCGGATTTTGTTCCAGAATTGTTCAAACATTGCGATTGACTCCAGATTTTTGTCCCAGAGCTGTCCATGCGTTGCCCCTTAAATCCCGTTTTCGGATTGTGTTCCAGCTTTGTTTACTCTTCGTCCCCCTACCCAGCGCTGCATCACGAGGTTGGTTTCACAAGCGGGGGAATGACAGCTTGTTTTAGGCGGTCGCTGGCGGAGGAGGGTCGGCGGCGCGGCTTCGTTTTTTTTTCCCGCTTGTATGTGTGTGGGTGGGTTGTGGGGGGGGGGAAGGGGAGGGAAGGGGAGGGAGAGGGAGGGAGGGGGTGGAGGGGGAGGGGGTGGAGGGAGAGAGGGGGGGAGAGAGGGAGGGGGGGAAAGGGAAAGAGGGAGAGGGAGAGAGGGAGAAGGAGGAGGGAGGGAGGAAGGAAGGGAGCAAGAGAGAGAGAGAGAGAGAGAGGAGACCCAGAAAACGGAAATGATGCAGAGAAGGAAAAAAACCCGCTAACCAGTAAACGGAGAACGATTGCCCCAGATGTGAGAGGGAGGAACCCCGCCTGCCCGTAAGAGTCGGGAGGAGGCAAGGAATCCGTTCGAAGAGGGTCGTCGAGGAAGTGTTTTTTTTGCGTAATTACGCCCTTATTATCTGAGTCGCGAAGGGCCTTTTTTTGGTAAGGAGACTTTGTTGTGAAATGCAGCGGGGTTTGCAAAGTACGTTCTCTTGATCTTGCTAATCGGTTTATTTTTATTTTTATTTATTTTTTCTTTAGATTTCAATTTGGTAGTTTCTCTTGACAATGTTACTGTTTTTCTTTCTTTCTTTCTGTAATTCATTCTCTCTTTCCTTCTTTCTTGCTCTCTTTCTTTCCTTCTTTCTTTCATTCTTTCATTCTTTCTTGCTTTCCTTCCTTCCTTCCTCATCCCTGTCCCTCTCGCTGATGGACTCGACCTCGTTCCCCAGAGACGTACTGCAGAAGGGGCGACCGCGGCTGTACTCGCGTCGTGGTCGGAGGTATCGGTTGGCGGGGGGGTGGGGGAGGAGGAGGGGGGGATGGATAAGGGTGTATGTGAGGAGGAGGAGGAGGAGTGTAAGTGAAGGAGTGAGGGGGGAATGATGGGGGATAGGAATTAAAGTGGGGGGTTAAGGTGTGGGAGAAGGAAGGAAGGAAGGAAAGGGGAAAGGAGGGGAAGGAGGAAGAGGGTGGGTGAGAGGATGAAGAGGGGGAGGAGAGGGAAGGAAGGAGGGGGGATGACTGAGAGGATGAAGAAGAGGGGGTAAGAGGGAAGGAAGGAGGGGGTGGGTGAGAGGATGAAGAGGGGGTAAGAGGAAGGAGGGAGTGGGGGGGGGAGAGGCAGAATAAGGATCGACCGGCACATTGTAAAAGGGGAAGGAAGAGACACCGCACACATGGTTATGGTTAAGGGACTCTGGGGTGTGAGGGTGGGAACTGGGGTGGGAAGGGAGGGGGGGTCAAGGGTCATGGTCTCCGGGAAGTGGACATTGGTGGGGAGATGGGCAGGGGGGGAGGGTGGGAGTTGGTGGGGGATGGGGAAAGGTAGGGGGTAGTGTTGGAATTGGTGGGTGGGTGGGGGGGAAAGAAGGGGAGGCGGAAGGCAGGAAACAAGGAGTGGAGAGGAGGGATTTCGTCGGGGGTGGGGATTTTCGACACGCTGCAAGGGGTGAGGTGAGGGCTTGGGGAGGGATGGGGGGGGGGGCTGGGAGAAAAGGGGGGGAGGGGGGAATCAGGGATATTTTCGAAAGGGATTCGGAATCCAGAAGGAGGGGTGAGGTAGGGGGTCAGGAAGGGCCGTTCAGGAGGTAAAGAGGGTGCTGATCTTTAGTAACGAGGGAGAAGGAATGAAGGGAAAACTAAAAGAGTTTATGAAGGCCGTGAAGGAGGGAGGTTAAAGGGGGGTTTATAAAGTTAGTTGGCGGAGGGAGAGATAGAGGAAGGGAGAAGGAGAGAGAGAAAAAGAGGGAGGAGTAGAGAGAAAGAGAGGGAGAAGGAGAGAGAAAGAGATGGAGAAGGAGAGAGATAGAGAGGGTGAAGGAGATAGAAGGAGAGAGAGAGAGAAAAAGAGAGAAAGAGAGGGGGAAGAGAAAGAACCAAGAAAAAGAGGAGAAAAGGAATGAAAGAGAGAAATAAACAAATACCTAAAAAAGCAAGAGAATAAACGAGCCACTGCTCCAAATAGGAGACCTAGAATGAGTTGTCGGTTGGGAACAGAGGCTGGGGCAGGAGGGGCGGGAGGGGCAGGAAGGGCAGGAGGGGCAGGAAGGGCAAGGGCGAGGAAAGTGTCGGGAGTGGGGGGAGGGGGGATGAGGGATGACCGAGGGTCGAGGGAGCGACGAGGAACCGCGTGTCCGAGGCCCCCGGTCGTCACCCACACGACATGAAACGGGGAGGGCGGTTTAGGGGAGGGGGGAGAGGAGGGACGGAGGGAGGAAGGGAGGGATAGGGAGGAAAGGGAGGGAAGGAAGAAGGAAGGCAAAATGGAGGAAGAATGGATAGGAGGGGAGGGAGGAAGGGAAAATGGAGGAAAGATGGATAGGAAGGGAGGGAGGAAGGATGGAGAGGAAAATGGAGGAAGGATGGATAGGAGGGGAGAGAGGAAGGAAGGAAGGGAGGAAAGGAAGGATGGATAGGGGGGAAGGGAAAATGGAGGAAAGATGGATAGGAGGGGAGAGAGGAAGGATGGATTGGAAGTGATGGAAGGAAGAAGGAAGGGAAAATGGAGGAAGAAGGAAGGGAAGGGAAATGGAGACTGTATGGAGGAAGGATGGAAAGGAAGAAGGAAGGAAAGGTGGAAAGGAACAAAGAGCTTGGAAAAGAAAGCAAGGAAGATGAAAGGCAAAAGGGAAGGTGAGTGAGAGGAAAAGAGAGAGAGAGACAGAGGAAGAAAGAAAGAAAGAGAGAAAAAAACTTTTCTGTGTGCAAAATATAATCAAGCAAAGCCCAAACCCAGGTCTGTCCCGTATACGCGGTGAGCGTGGCCTCGTGGGGGAAGGGGTGGGTGGGTAGGCGAGGGGGAGGGGAAGGGGAGGGGCAAGGGGAAGGGGAGGGGCAAGGGTGGGAGGAGTAGGGGGAGGGGCAAGGGGGAAGGGGAGGGAAGGGGGCAAGGGGAGGAATGGGGGAAGGGGAGGTGGAGGAGGGGGAACGGGGAAGGGAAGAGGTGGGTGGTAGAGGGGAAGGGGAAGGGGCGGCTGTATGAGGGTCAGAGAGGAGGGGGTCGGATGGGTAGGGGAGGGGAAGTTTATGGTGGGAGGTGGGGAAGGGGGGAGGGAGGGAGGGAGGGAGGGAGGGAGGTATGCGAAACTCGCGAGTGAATGACGCCACAATTGAACTCCATAAAATATAGATGACCAAGATTCATTGGTGGCGCTCGATGCCATGGATCAGGATGTGGCAGATACATTGCATACGATGGCCAGAGTGTATCCGATGTCACGTATCCGATTTCAAGGGTCTTTGTACTGTTTGGAGGAGTGAAATCGACGGCGAATTGACGAACTGGTGAAAGAAGGACGATGATAAATGGGGAATTGAATAGATTACGGGATTGAGGGACGATTGGGTGCGTTCTGCCCAAATCTCTGGTCCTTATTACCTTATCGGGTGATTTTGGACTTCGGATGGTCAAGGGAAAGGCGAGATAAGGTGATTAGTATTTAACGGCGATAAAATTTAAATCGCTCGTATTATCTTGTCCAAGTACTTGAAATGACACAGAAAATGACGCCTGTCTCTGTGACAAGCAACCTGGCCAAGAGCGGTCGGTGTCGGTCCGAGAGCGGTGTCGAAAAGGACATCCATTTGTTCTGGTACAAACAATTTTGTGGGGAGTTGTTTCGACATTAAGGTGTGCTTTCCCTCTCTCTCTTTCTCTCTCTTTCTCTCTCTCTTTCTGTCTCTCTCTTTCTTTCTTTCTTTCTTTCTTTCTTTCTTTCTTTCTTTCTTTCTTTCTTTCTTTCTTTCTCTCTCTCTCTCTCTCTCTCTATCTATCTATCTATCTATCTATCTATCTCTCTCTCTCTCTCTCTCTCTCTCTCTCTCTCTCTCCCCCTCTCTCTCTCTCTACCCTCCCTCCCCCTCTCTCTCCCCCTCACTCTCTCTCCCCCCTCTCTCTCTCTCTCTCCCCCCCTCTCTCTTTCTCTTTCGTTGTCGTTGTTGTTTTTAGTTGTGGAGGACAGAGTGGGAGGGAGAATCTCGGAGAATGAACGAGAGATCGTTCTGCATTCGGTAATTAGCCGGTAGCTTGCTTTTTTTTTTTTAATTCGGTGTCAGTATCGGTCCCGGCAACGATTTTTTTTTTCTTTTTTTTCCATCTCCTTTGCTCCATTTACTTCGCTTTTTCTTCCCTCCCCTCTCTCTTTCCCATCGTCTTCCCATCAACATTTATCCGACTGGTTATCATTTCAATCAATTTTTGATTGCTATTAACTTCGCCCTCTTTATCGTCTCGTTATTCTTACTCCGGCATTATCTTATCTGCCTCTTAGCCTGTCTCCCTCATTTGGTGGGACGTCCCTGTCGACCCCCCCCCCCACTCTCTCTCTCTCTCTCCCTCTCCCTCTCTCCCTCTCTCTCTCCTCTCTCTCTCTCTCTCTTCCTTCTCTCCCTCCTCCTCCCTCCCTCCCCTTCCCTCCCTCCCTCCCCTCCCTCCCTTCCTTCCTCCTTCCTTCCCTCCCTCCCTCCCTTCCCATCCCTCCTTCCCTCCCTCCCTTCCCTCCCTCTCCTTCCCTCCTTCCCCCCTCTCCCTTCCTCCTTCCCCCCTCTCCCTCCCTCTCCTTCCCTCCCTCCCTCCCTCCCTCCCGCTCGTATCGCAGCAGCATTGGCATCGGCGGTGGCTGTCAACAACCTCAGGAGGCAGAGATGATTGGACTAAAACCAATATCTCGGCCCATATTTGAGTTGGGAGGAAGTTTCTGATTAAGCTTTCGGGAAAGTCTAGGGTCAAAAAAAAGAAAGAGAAAGAAAGGAAGAAAGAGAGAGAGAGAGAGAGAGAGAGAAAGGGAGCAAGAAAAGTTGGTTTAAACAAAAAAGGAGAGAAAGGAAGAGAGAGAGAGAGAGAGAGAGAGAGAGAGAGAGAGAGAGAGAGAGAGAGAGAGAGAGAGAGAGAGAGAGAGAGAGAGAGAGAGAGAGAAAGTTGGTTTAAAAAAAAGGAGAGAGAGAGAGAGAGAGAGAGAGAGAGAGAGAGAGAGAGAGAGAGAGAGAGAGAGAGAGAGAGAGAGAGAGAGAGAGAGAGAGAGAGCAAGAAAAGTTGGTTTATAAAAAAAAAGTAGAGGTAGAAATCAAGAAAGGAAAAAAAAAAAAATGTATTGGGAGAGGGAAAAATGCGCGTGAGGGGGGGAGTGAAGAAAGTTGTGAATAGATGTCGGGCCAGTGGCGGGAGAGTGCGCGTTCTGACGGGGGGAAGAGACTGGGGGTGGGGGTGGGGGGTGGGGTGAGATGGGGGTGGGGGAGATTGAAAGGTTGAAAGGTTGAAAATCCCGTCGTAGAGGTTGATTGCGAAGCCCGTATTGCTCTAGCGCGTGGCAGGGAGGGGGTGGGAGGGAATGGAGGGAAGGGAAGGGAAGGGGAGGAAGGGAGGGGAGAGATGGTGGGGATGGGGGCCGACGGGGAGAGGCGGGGGGAGGGGTACTACAGCAGTGCTGATTCCTACAACTTTTCCCATCGGCAAGAAAAAAAGAAAAAAAATATTGTTCGCTTTTTTCAGAAGGGGGGGAAGGGTAGGAGGGACTGAGGGATAGGGGGATAACAGGGAAAAGAGAGAGAGAGGAAGGGAGGGTAGGAGGAAAGTGAGGAAAGGGGGAAGAGGAAAAGAGTAGGGAAGGAGGAAGAGGGAACTAATTGGGATGAGTGAGAAAAGGAGAGGAGGAAGAGGAGGGTAGGAGGAAGAGCAGGAAAGGAATAATTGAGGAATAGAAGGCAAGGCGAGATTGAGAAAGAGAAAAAGGAAAAATAGAAAGAAAGGAAAAGAGAAAAAAACAACATACGGAGAGAGAGGCAGAATAAGAACAGAGATAGAGAGAGAGAGAAAGAGAAAGAGAAAGAGAAAGAGAAAGAGAAAGAGAAAGAGAAAGAGAAAGAGAAAGAGAAAGAGAAAGAGAAAGAGAAAGAGAAAGAGAAAGAGAAAGAGAGAGAGAGAGAGAGAGAGAGAGAGAGAGAGAGAGAGAGAGAGAGAGAGAGAGAGAGAGAGAGAGAGAGAGAGAGAGAGAGAGAGAGAGAGAGAGAGAAAGAGAGAAAGAGAAAGAAAAGAAAGTAAAGAGTGAAAAAGCGAAAGAAAGAGACCGACTGAGTGGGGGACTGACTGGCGGCATGTTCAGAGGGAAGCAGGATGTTTACCCTTTGCTTTCTTTTCGCTGCTGTTGCCCCTGCTTTTACGGCCCCTGCTTGCCTGCTGCCTCCCTCAATTGCCTTTGTCCCTCGCCGCCGCCCCCGTCTGTGAACGCCGTCGTCGCTGGCACCTTTTCGTCAGTAGAAGTGCCCTCTGGTTTTGGTTTTGTTTTTGTTTTGTTTTTCCGTTTTTTTCTGTGACGTGTTTGTGTCTTGTGTCATTGGATGTTCCTGTATTTCCTTCTATTCTCTTTTTTTCTGGCTCATTTGTCTCTTCCGTCATTTGATGTGCGTGCTTTTCCCTTTTTTTAACATTTTTTTCTGAAGCGTTTGTCTATTCCGTCATTTGATGTGCTTGCTTTCCCGTGTTTTCCCCTTTTTTCTATTTTATTCTCATTTTTTTCCCTTTTTTTCTTCGTTTTTCAACGCATTTGTCTACTTGCTTTCCGTTTCTTTTTCCTAGTGTATTTGGCTCTTCCGTTATTTGATGTGTCTGCTTTCCCTTTTTTCTTTGTTTTTCTTTTCTGACGCATTTGTCTCTTCCATCATTTAATGTGTGTGCTTTCCAGTTTTTTTCTTCTTTTTTTCGTGGTGTATTTGTCTCTTGATGTGCGTCCTTTACCATTTTTCCCTTATTACCTTTTTATCTTATTTTTTCAGACGCATTTGTCTCTTCCGTCATTGCTTGCTTTCCCTTTTTTTCTTCTTTCTTCTTTTTTTCTCTTCCCTTTTTCTTATTTTTTCCGACGTTTTTGTCTCTTCCATCATTAGGTTGCTTGCTTTCCCCTTTTTTCTTCTTTCTTTAATTCTTCCCCTTTTTTCTTTTTTTTCTCCTATTGTATTTGTCTATTCCATCATTAGATGTTGCTTGCTTTCCCGTTTCTTTCTTCCTTTTTTTCTTATTTTTTTACCCATGGTGTATCTCTTCCATCATTGCTTGCTTTCCTATTTTCTCTTCTTTTCTCCTTTTTTCTTATTTTTTCCCCATGGTGTATCTCTTCCACCATTGCTTGCTTTCCCATTTTTTCTTCTTTCTTCTTCTTTTTCTTCATTTTCTTTTTTTTTCCTGTTGTATCTCTTCCATCCATTGCTTGCTTTCCCACTTTTCATCTTTTCTCCTTTTTTTCTTATTTTTTTCCCCTGGTGTATCTCTTCCATCATTGCTTGCTTTCCCATTTTTCTCCTTTCTTCTTCTTTTTCTTATTTTTTTCCTGCTGTATCTCTTCCATCATTGCTTGCTTTCCCATTTTTTCTTTCTTTCTTCTTTTTTCTTATTTTTTTCCTGCTGTATCTCTTCCATCATTGCTTGCTTTCCCATTTTTTCTTCTTCTTTTTCTTATTTTTTCCTGTTGTATCTCTTCCATCATTGCTTGCTTTCCCTTTTTTCTTCTTTCTTCTTTATTTCTTCCCTTTTTTTCTTTTTTTTTCTCTGTTTTTCCTTTTTTTTCTTTATTTTTTCCCTTTTTCTGATTTTTTTCCTGTTGTCTTTGCGTCCCCGTGATCCCGTGTGCCTTTGAGTGCGAGCTGCGAAGCCATCCGTTCCTGAATGTCGTTTGCCGGGATTTATTCGTCTTTGTCCCCGGGATTTTCTTGTCTGTTTGAAGCTTCGCCCTTCGAGAAAAAGGCCTTTTTTGTCTTCCGACTTGTGTCCGAACTCTGAGGGAGGAGAAGCTGAGGGAGGAGGAGAAGCTGAGGGAGGGAGGAGGAGAAGCTGAGGGAGGAGAAGCTGAGGGAGGGAGGAGGAGAAGCTGAGGGAGGAGAAGCTGAGGGAGGGAGGAGGAGAAGCTGAGGGAGGGAGGAGGAGAAGCTGAGGGAGGGAGGAGGAGAAGCTGAGGGAGGAGGAGAAGCTGAGGGAGGAGGAGAAGCTGAGGGAGGAGGAGAAGCTGAGGGAGGAGAAGCTGAGGGAGGAGGAGAAGCTGGGTCGGTATTGATGGATCCGGGAGAACTATTTGTCTGTATTGTTGGGAGTTTTTTTTTTTTTCATTGTTTTATTTTATTTTATTTTATTTATTTATTTATTTATTTTTTATTTTTTTATTTTTTTGGTCTCTCGCTTTACTGGGTGTCGGTTTTCCATTGCTCTTTTCCTTCTTCCGAGTTCTCTTCGCCTTTTCTTCCTTTTTCCTTGTATTTATCTTTCTTTTGTTTCGCTTTTCTTACCGGGTGTCAGTTCTCCATTACTCTTCCTTCCTCCAAGTCTTTCCTGCTTTTTTACCTTTCCTTCCCTTCCCTTTGTTCTTTCTCCTCTCATCTTTTTCCTTTTTTCTTATTTCTTTCTTTATTTTTTCCCTGGTGTATCTCTTCCATCATTGCTAGCTTTCCCATTTTTTCTTCTTTCTTCTTCTTTTTCTTATTTTTTTTTCCTGTTGTATCTTTTCCATCATTGCTTGCTTTCCCATTTCCTTCTTCTTTCTTATTTTTCTTAATTTTTCTTTATTTTCTCTTTTTCCATTTTTTTCTTATTTCCTTTTTTTCTTATTTTTTTTCCTTTTTTCTTATTTTTTCCTGTTGTCTTTGCGTCCCTGTGTTTCCGTGTGCCTTTGAGTGCGAGCTGCGAAGCCATCCGTTTCTGAATGTCGTTTGCCGGGATTTATTCGTCTTTGTCCCCGGGATTTTCTTGTCTGTTTGAAGCTTCGCCCTTCGAGAGAAAAGGCCTTTTTGTCTTCCGACTTGTGTCCGAACTCTGAGGGAGGAGAAGCTGAGGGAGGAAGAGGAGAGAAAAAGGGCCTTTTTGTCTTCCGACTTGTGTCCGAACTCTGAGGGAGGAGAAGCTGAGGGAGGAAGAGGAGAGAAAAAGGGCCTTTTTGTCTTCCGACTTGTGTCCGAACTCTGAGGGAGGAGAAGCTGAGGGAGGAAGAGGAGAGAAAAAAGGCCTTTTTGTCTTCCGACTTGTGTCCGAACTCTGAGGGAGGAGAAGCTGAGGGAGGAAGAGGAGAGAAAAAAGGCCTTTTTGTCTTCCGACTTGTGTCCGAACTCTGAGGGAGGAGAAGCTGAGGGAGGAAGAGGAGAGCAAAAGCAAGCCCTTTGTCTTCCGACTATTTGTCTGTATTGTGAGGGAGGAGGAGAAAAAGGCCTTTTTTTTTCATTGTTTTGTTGTATTTTTTTTTATTGATTTTTATTTATTTATTTATTTATTTATTTTTTGTATCGCTTTTGAAGATAGGTGAGGCCTTTGCCTCCATTACTAGTCTTTTTCAACCTTCGAGGGAGGAGAAGCTGAGGGAGGAAGAGGAGAGAAAAAGGCCTTTGTCTTCCGACTTTTCCTTCCGAACCTTCCTGAGGGAGGAGAAGCTGAGAGGAAGAGGAGAGAAAAGGCCTTTTTGTCTTCCGACTTTTGTTCTTCTCCTCTCAGGGAGGAGAAGCCGAGGGAGGAGGAGGAGGAAGCTGAGGGAGGGAGGAGAGAAGCTGAGGAGGAGGAGGGAAGTCGAGGGAGGAGAAGTTGAGGAGTGAGGAGAAGCTAGTCTTTATTCCTTTTTTCGGGAGAACTATTTGTTTTCTGTATTTTTCCTGGGAGTT